>NW_024105163.1:0-43496 GCF_003945595.2 Pipra filicauda | reverse complement strand
AGTGCCATGAGGAGACCTGCACCATTATGACATGTCTGGGCTTGATGAGGTCACTGTGATGATGAGGTCTGCACCAATATGACGTGTCAGGGCGTTATGACGTCAGTGTGGTCATGAGGCCTGCACCATTATGACATGTCTGGACTTTATGAGGTCTGTACCATGAGGAAGCCTGCACTATTATGACATGTCTGGGTTTTATGAGGTGAGTGTGATGATGCAGCCTGCACCTCTATGACATGTCTGGGCTTTATGAGGTTAGTGTGGTGATGAGGCCTGCACCATTATGACATGTCTGGGCTTTATGAGGTCAGTGCCATGACGAGACCTGCACCATTATGACATGTCTGGGCTTGATGAGGTCAGTTTGATGATGAAACCTGCACCATTATGACATGTCTGGGCTTTATGAGGTCAGTGTGATGATGAGGCCTGCACCATTATGACATGTCTGGGCTTTATGAGGTCAGTGCCATGACGAGGCCTGCACCATTATGATATGTCTGGTATTTATGAGGTCTGTGCCATGAGGAAGCCTGCACTATTATGACATGACTGGGTTTTATGAGGTTAGTGTGATGATGATGCCTGCACCCTTATGACATGTCTTGGCTTTATGAGGTCAGTGTGATGATGAGGCCTGCACCATTATGACATGTCTGGGCTTTATGAGGTCACTGTGATGTTGAGGCCTGCACCATTATGAGGTGTCTGGTCTTTTTGAGGTCACTGTGATGATGAGGCCTGCACCATTATGACATGTCTGGGTTTTATGAGGTCAGTGCCATGATGACGCCTGCACCATTATGACATGTCTGGGCTTTATGAGGTCAGTGCCATGATGACGCCTGCACCATAATGGCGTGCCTGGGCTTTATGAGGTCAGTGTGATGATGTGGCCTGCACCATTATGAGGTGCCTGGTCTGTTTGAGGTCACTGTGATGATGAGGCCTGTACCATTATGACGTGTCTGGGCTTTATGATGTCAATGTGAAGATGAGGCCTGCACTATTATGTGGAATCTGGGCTTTATGACGTCTCTGTGATGATGAGACCTGCACCATTATGACATGCCTGGGCTTTATGAGGTCAGTGTGATGATGAGGCCTGCACCATTATGACATATCTGGGCTTTATGAGGTCACTGTGATGATGAGGCCTGCACCATTATGAGGTGTCTAGGCTTTATGAACTCACTGTGATGATGAGGCCTGCGCCATTATGACATGACCTGGCTTTATGAGGTCACTGTGATGATGAGGCCTGCACCATTACGACGTCCCTGGGCTTTATGACGTCAGTGTGGTAGTGAGGCCTGCTCCATTATGACATGTCTGGGCTTTATGAGGTCAGTGCCATGAGGAGGCCTGCACCATTATGACATGTCTGTGCTTTATCAAATCAGTGTCGTGATGAGACCTGCACCATTATGACATGTCTGGGCTTTATGAGGTCACTGTGATGATGAGGGCTGCACCATTATAACATATCTGGGCTTTATGTGGTCAGTGCCATGATGAGGCCTGCACCATAATGTCGTGTCTGGGCTTTATGAGGTCACTGTGATGATGAGGCCTGCACCATTATTAGGTGTCTGGTCTTTTTGAAGTCACTGGGATTATGAGGCCTGCACCATTATGTGGTGTCTGGGCTTTATGAGGTCAGTGCCATGACGAGACCTAAACCATTATGACATGTCTGGGCTATATGAGGTCAGTGCCATGGTGACGCATGAGCCATTATAACATGTCTGGGCTTTATGAGGTCAGTGTGATGATGAGGTCTGCACCCTTATGACATGTCCTGGGGGGGTGGGGGGGGGAGGCTTTATGAGGTCAGTGCCATGATGAGGCCTGCACCATAATGACGTGCCTGGGCTTTATGACGTTAGCGTGATGATGTGGCCTGCACCATTATGAGGTGTCTGGTCTATTTGAGGTCAGTGTGATGATGAGGCCTGCACCAATATGACATATCTGGGCTTTATGAGGTCAGTGTGATGATGAGGCCTGCACCATTATGAGGTGTCTAGGCTTTATGAACTCACTGTGATGATGAGGCCTGCGCCATTATGACATGACTGGGCTTTATGAGGTCACTGTGATGATGAGGCCTGCACCATTATGTGGAATCTGGGCTTTATGGCGTCACTGTGATGATGAGACCTGCACCATTATGACATGTCTGGACTTTATGAGGTCAGTGTGATGATGAGGCCTGCGCCATTATGACATGACTGGGCTTTATGAGGTCACTGTGATGATGAGGCCTGCACCATTACGACGTCCCTGGGCTTTATGACGTCAGTGTGGTAATGAGGCCTGCTCCATTATGACATGTCTGGGCTTTATGAGGTCAGTGCCATGAGGAGGCCTGCACCATTATGACATGTCTGTGCTTTATGAGGTCACTGTTATGATGAGGTCTGCACCAATATGACGTGTCTGGGCTTTATGACGTCAGTGTGGTCATGAGGCCTGCACCATTATGACGTGTCTGGATTTATGAGGTCTGTACCATGAGGAACCCTGCACTATTATGACATGTCTGGGTTTTATGAGGTGAGTGTGATGATGCAACCTGCACCTATATGACATGTCTGGGCTTTATGAGGTCAGTGTGATGATGAGGTCTGCACCCTTATGACATGTCTGAGCTTTATGAGGTCACTGTGATGATGAGACCTGCACCATGATGACATGTCTGAGCTCTATGAGGTCAGTGCCATGGTGACGCCTGCACCATTATAACATGTCTGGGCTTTATGAGGTCACTGTGATGAAGAGGCCTGCACCATTATGACATGTCTGGGCTTTATGAGGTCACTGTGATGATGAGGTCTGTACCATTATGACATGTCTGGGCTTTATGACGTCAGTGCCATGATGAGACCTGCGCCATAATGACGTGTCTGGGCTTAATCAGGTCACTGTGATGATGAGACCTGCACCATTATGACATGTCTGGGCCTTATGAGGAAACTGTGATTATGAGGCCTGCACCATTATGTGTTGGCTGGGCTTTATCAGGTCAGTGTGATGATGAGGCCTGCACCATTCTGACATGTCTGGGCTTTATGAGGTCAGTGCCATGAGGAGGCCTGCACCATTATGACATGTCTGGGCTTGATGAGGTCACTGTGATGATGAGGTCTGCACCAATATGACGTGTCTGGGCTTTATGAGGTCAGTGTGGTCATGAGGCCTGCACCATTATGACATGTCTGGGCTTTATGAGGTCTGTACCATGAGGAACCCTGCACTATTATGACGTCTGGGTTTTATGAGGTGAGTGTGATGATGCACCTGCACCTATATGACATGTCTGGGCTTTATGAGGTTAGTGTGATGATTGAGTCCTGCACCATTAGAAATGTCCTGGGGGCTTATGAGTCAGTGCATGAGAGGAATGAACCATTATGACATTGTCTGGGCTTGATGAGGTCAGTTTGTTTTGATGAGGAACCCTGCACTATTATGACATGTCTGGGCTTTATGAGGTTAGTGTGATGATGAGGCCTGCACCATTATGACATGTCTGGGCTTTATGAGGTTAGTGTGATGATGAGGCCTGCACCATTATGACATGTCTGGGCTTTATGAGGTCAGTGCCATGACGAGACCTGCACCATTATGACATGTCTGGGCTTGATGAGGTCAGTTTGATGATGAAACCTGCACCATTATGACATGTCTGGGCTTTATGAGGTCAGTGTGATGATGAGGCCTGCACCATTATGACATGTCTGGGCTTTATGAGGTCAGTGCCATGATGAGGCCTGCACCATAATGGCGTGCCTGGGGTTTATGTGGTCAGTGTGATGATGTGGCCTGCACCATTATGAGGTGTCTGGTCTGTTTGAGGTCACTGTGATGATGAGGTCTGCACCTATATGACATATGTGGGCTTTATGATGTCAATGTGAAGATGAGGCCTGCACTATTATGTGGAATCTGGGCTTTATGACGTCTCTGTGATGATGAGACCTGCACCATTATGACATGTCTGGGCTTTATGAGGTCAGTGCCATGAGGAGGCCTGCACCATTATGACATGTCTGGGCTTGATGAGGTCACTGTGATGATGAGGTCTGCACCAATATGACGTGTCTGGGCTTTATGACGTCAGTGTGGTCAGGAGGCCTGCACCATTATGACGTGTCTGGACTTTATGAGGTCTGTACCATGAGGAACCCTGCACTATTATGACATGTCTGGGTTTTATGAGGTGAGTGTGATGATGCAACCTGCACCTCTATGACATGTCTGGGCTTTATGAGGTTAGTGTGATGATGAGGCCTGCACCATTATGACATGTCTGGGCCTTATGAGGTCAGTGCCATGATGAGGCCTGCACCATAATGACGTGCCTGGGCTTTATGAGGTTAGCGTGATGATGTGGCCTGCACCATTATGAGGTGTCTGGTCTTTTTGAGGTCAGTGTGATGATGAGGCCTGCACCAATATGACATATCTGGGCTTTTTGAGGTCAATGTGAAGATGAGGCCTGCACCATTATGTGGAATCTGGGCTTTATGGCGTCACTGTGATGATGAGACCTGCACCATTATGACATGTCTGGACTTTATGAGGTCAGTGTGATGATGAGGCCTGCACCATTATGACATATCTGGGCTTTATGAGGTCACTGTGATGATGAGGCCTGCACCATTATGAGGTGTCTAGGCTTTATAACTCACTGTGATGATGAGGTCTGCACCATTATGACATGACTGGGCTTTATGATGTCAGTGTGATGATGAGGCCTGCACCATTCTGACATGTCTGGGCTTTATGAGCTCAGTGTGGTAATGAGGCCTGCTCCATTATGACATGTCTGGGCTTTCTGAGGTCAGTGCCATGAGGAGGCCTGCACCATTATGACATGTCTGGGCTTGATGAGGTCACTGTGATGATGAGGTCTGCACCAATATGACGTGTCTGGGCTTTATGAGGTCAGTGTGGTCATGAGGCCTGCACCATTATGACATGTCTGGGCTTTATGAGGTCTGTACCATGAGGAACCCTGCACTATTATGACGTCTGGGTTTTATGAGGTGAGTGTGATGATGCACCTGCACCTATATGACATGTCTGGGCTTTATGAGGTTAGTGTGATGATGAGGCCTGCACCATTATGACATGTCTGGTCTTTATGAGGTCAGTGCCATGATGAGGCCTGCACCATAATGATGTGCCTGGGCTTTATGAGGTCAGTGTGATGATGTGGCCTGCACCATTATGAGGTGTCTGGGCTTTTTGAGGTCAGTGTGATGATGAGGCCTGCACCAATATGACATATCTGGGCTTTATGAGGTCAATGTGATGATGACGCCTGCACCATTATGTGGAATCTGGGCTTTACGGCGTCACTGTGATGATGAGTCCTGCACCATTATGACATGTCTGGACTTTATGAGGTCAGTGTGATGATGAGGCCTGCACCATTATGACATATCTGGGCTTTATGAGGTCACTGTGATGATGAGACCTGCACCATTACGACGTCCCTGGGCTTTATGACGTCAGTGTGGTAATGAGGCCTGCTCCATTATGACATGTCTGGGCTTTATAAGGTCAGTGCCATGAGGAGGCCTGCACCATTATGACATGTCTGGGCTTTATCAAATCAGTGTCGTGATGAGACCTGCACCATTATGACATGTCTGGACTTTATGAGGTCACTGTGATGATGAGGGCTGCACCATTATAACATATCTGGGCTTTACGAGGTCAGTGCCATGATGTGGCCTGCACCATTATGAGGTGTCTGGTCTTTTTGAGGTCACTGGGATTATGAGGCCTGCACCATTATGTGGTGTCTGGACTTTATGAGGTCAGTGCCATGAGGAGACCTAAACCATTATGGCATGTCTGGGCTATATGAGGTCAGTGCCATGGTGACGCCTGCACCATTATAACATGTCTGGGCTTTATGAGGTCAGTGTGATGATGAGGTCTGCACCCTTATGACATGTCTGAGCTTTATGAGGTCACTGTGATGATGAGACCTGCACCATGATGACATGTCTGAGCTCTATGAGGTCAGTGCCATGGTGACGCCTGCACCATTATAACATGTCTGGGCTTTATGAGGTCACTGTGATGAAGAGGCCTGCACCATTATGACATGTCTGGGCTTTATGAGGTCACTGTGATGATGAGGTCTGTACCATTATGACATGTCTGGGCTTTATGACGTCAGTGCCATGATGAGACCCGCACCATAATGACGTGTCTGGGCTTAATCAGGTCACTGTGATGATGAGACCTGCACCATTATGACATGTCTGGGCCTTATGAGGAAACTGTGATTATGAGGCCTGCACCATTATGTGTTGGCTGGGCTTTATGATGTCAGTGTGATGATGAGGCCTGCACCATTCTGACATGTCTGGGCTTTATGAGGTCAGTGCCATGAGGAGGCCTGCACCATTATGACATGTCTGGGCTTGATGAGGTCACTGTGATGATGAGGTCTGCACCAATATGACGTGTCTGGGCTTTATGACGTCAGTGTGGTCATGAGGCCTGCACCATTATGACATGTCTGGACTTTATGAGGTCTGTACCATGAGGAACCCTGCACTATTATGACATGTCTGGGTTTTATGAGGTGAGTGTGATGATGCAGCCTGCACCTCTATGACATGTCTGGGCTTTATGAGGTTAGTGTGATGATGAGGCCTGCACCATTATGACATGTCTGGGCTTTATGAGGTCAGTGCCATGACGAGACCTGCACCATTATGACATGTCTGGGCTTGATGAGGTCAGTTTGATGATGAAACCTGCACCATTATGACATGTCTGGTCTTTTTGAGGTCACTGTGATGATGAGGCCTGCGCCATTATGACATGGCTGGGCTTTATGAGGTCAGTGCCATGACGAGGCCTGCACCATTATGATATGTCTGGGCTTTATGAGGTCTGTGCCATGAGGAAGCCTGCAATATTATGACATGTCTGGGCTTTATGAGGTCAGTGTGATGATGAGGCCTGCACCATTATGACATGTCTGGGCTTTATGAGGTCACTGTGATGATGAGGCCTGCACCATTATGACATGTCTGGGCTTTATGAGGTCACTGTGATGTTGAGGCCTGCACCATTATTAGGTGTCTGGTCTTTTTGATGTCAGTGTGATGATGAGGCCTGCACCATTCTGACATGTCTGGGCTTTATGAGGTCAGTGCCATGATGAGGCCTGCACCATTATGATATGTCTGGTATTTATGAGGTCTGTGCCATGAGGAAACCTGCACTATTATGACATGACTGGGCTTTATGAGGTCAGTGTGATGATGCAGCCTGCACCTCTATGACATGTCTGGGCTTTATGAGGTTAGTGTGATGATGAGGCCTGCACCATTATGACATGTCTGGGCTTTATGAGGTCAGTGCCATGACGAGACCTGCACCATTATGACATGTCTGGGCTTGATGAGGTCAGTGTGATGATGAAACCTGCACCATTATGACATGTCTGGGCTTTATGAGGTCAGTGTGATGATGAGGCCTGCACCATTATGACATGTCTGGGCTTTATGAGGTCAGTGCCATGACGAGGCCTGCACCATTATGATATGTCTGGTATTTATGAGGTCTGTGCCATGAGGAAACCTGCACTATTATGACATGACTGGGCTTTATGAGGTCAGTGTGATGATGATGCCTGCACCCTTTTGACATGTCTGGGCTTTATGAGGTCAGTGTGATGATGAGGCCTGCACCATTATGACATGTCTGGGCTTTATGAGGTCACTGTGATGTTGAGGCCTGCACCATTATTAGGTGTCTGGTCTTTTTGATGTCAGTGTGATGATGAGGCCTGCACCATTCTGACATGTCTGGGCTTTATGAGGTCAGTGCCATGATGAGACCTGCACCATAATGGCGTGCCTGGGCTTTATGAGGTCAGTGTGATGATGTGGCCTGCACCATTATGAGGTGTCTGGTCTGTTTGAGGTCACTGTGATGATGAGGCCTGCACCAATATGACATATGTGGGCTTTATGATGTCAATGTGAAGATGAGGCCTGCAGTATTATGTGGAATCTGGGCTTTATGACGTCTCTGTGATGATGAGACCTGCACCATTATGACATGCCTGGGCTTTATGAGGTCAGTGTGATGATGAGGCCTGCACCATTATAACATATCTGGGCTTTATGAAGTCACTGTGATGATGAGGCCAGCACCATTATGAGGTGTCTAGGCTTTATGAACTCACTGTGATGATGAGGCCTGCGCCATTATGACATGACTGGGCTTTATGAGGTCACTGTGATTATGAGGCCTGCACCATTACGACGTCCCTGGGCTTTATGACGTCAGTGTGGTAATGAGTCCTGCTCCATTATGACATGTCTGGGCTTTATGAGGTCAGCGCCATGAGGAGGCCTGCACCATTATGACATGTCTGGGCTTTATCAAATCAGTGTCGTGATGAGACCGGCACCATTATGACATGTCTGGGCTTTATGAGGTCAGTGCCATGAGGAGGCCTGCGCCATTATGACATGTCTGGACTTTATGAGGTCTGTACCATGAGGAACCCTGCACTATTATGACATGTCTGGGTTTTATGAGGTGAGTGTGATGATGCAGCCTGCACCTCTATGACATGTCTGGGCTTTATGAGGTTAGTGTGATGATGAGGCCTGCACCATTATGACATGTCTGGGCTTGATGAGGTCAGTTTGATGATGAAACCTGCACCATTATGAGGTGTCTGGGCTTTATGAGGTCACTGTGAGGATGAGACCTGCACCATTATGACATGTCTGGGCTTTATGAGGTCAGTGCCATGACGAGGCCTGCACCATTATGATATGTCTGGGCTTTATGAGGTCTGTGCCATGAGGAAGCCTGCACTATTATGACATGACTGGGTTTTATGAGGTTAGTGTGATGATGATACCTGCACCCTTATGACATGTCTTGGCTTTATGAGGTCAGTGTGATGATGAGGCCTGCACCATTATGACATGTCTGGGCTTTATGAGGTCACTGGGATGTTGAGGCCTGCACCATTATGAGGTGTCTGGTCTTTTTGAGGTCACTGTGATGATGAGGCCTGCACCATTATGACATGTCTGGGTTTTATGAGGTCAGTGCCATGATGACGCCTGCACCATTATGACATGTCTGGTCTTTATGAGGTCAGTGCCATGATGAGGCCTGCACCATAATGGCGTGCCTGGTCTTTATGAGGTCAGTTTGATGATGTGGCCTGCACCATTATGAGGTGTCTGGTCTGTTTGAGGTCACTGTGATGATGAGGCCTGCACCAATATGACATATGTGGGCTTTATGATGTCAATGTGAAGATGAGGCCTGCACTATTATGTGGAATCTGGGCTTTATGACGTCTCTGTGATGATGAGACCTGCACCATTATGACATGCCTGGGCTTTATGAGGTCAGTGTGATGATGAGGCCTGCACCATTATGACATATCTGGGCTTTATGAGGTCACTGTGATGATGAGGCCTGCACCATTATGACGTGTCTAGACTTTATGAACTCACTGTGATGATGAGGCCTGCGCCATTATGACATGACCTGGCTTTATGAGGTCACTGTGATGATGAGGCCTGCACCATTACGACGTCCCTGGGCTTTATGACGTCAGTGTGGTAATGAGGCCTGCTCCATTCTGACATGTCTGGGCTTTACGAGGTCAGTGCCATGAGGAGGCCTGCACCATTATGACATGTCTGGGCTTTATCAAATGAGTGTCGTGATGAGACCTGCACCATTATGACATGTCTGGGCTTTATGAGGTCACTGTGATGATGAGGGCTGCACCATTATAACATATCTGGGCTTTATGTGGTCAGTGCCATGATGAAGCCTGCACCATAATGTCGTGTCTGGGCTTTATGAGGTCACTGTGATGATGAGGCCTGCACCATTATTAGGTGTCTGGTCTTTTTGAAGTCACTGGGATTATGAGGCCTGCACCATTATGTGGTGTCTGGGCTTTATGAGGTCAGTGCCATGACGAGACCTAAACCATTATGACATGTCTGGGCTATATGAGGTCAGTGTCATGGTGACGCATGAGCCATTATAACATGTCTGGGCTTTATGAGGTCAGTGTGATGATGAGGTCTGCAACCTTATGACATGTCTGAGCTTTATGAGGTCAGTGCCATGATGAGGCCTGCACCATAATGACGTGCCTGGGCTTTATGAGGTTAGCGTGATGATGTGGCCTGCACCATTATGAGGTGTCTGGTCTATTTGAGGTCAGTGTGATGATGAGGCCTGCACCAATATGACATATCTGGGCTTTATGAGGTCAATGTGAAGATGAGGCCTGCACCATTATGTGGAATCTGGGCTTTATGGCGTCACTGTGATGATGAGACCTGCACCATTATGACATGTCTGGACTTTATGAGGTCAGTGTGATGATGAGTCCTGCACCATTATGACATATCTGGGCTTTATGAGGTCAGTGTGATGATGAGGCCTGCACCATTATGAGGTGTCTAGGCTTTATGAACTCACTGTGATGATGAGGCCTGCGCCATTATGACATGACTGGGCTTTATGAGGTCACTGTGATGATGAGGCCTGCACCATTACGACGTCCCTGGACTTTATGACATCGGTGTGGTAATGAGGCCTGCTCCATTATGACATGTCTGGGCTTTATGAGGTCAGTGCCATGAGGAGGCCTGCACCATTATGACATGTCTGTGCTTTATGAGGTCACTGTTATGATGAGGTCTGCACCAATATGACGTGTCTGGGCTTTATGACGTCAGTGTGGTCATGAGGCCTGCACCATTATGACGTGTCTGGATTTATGAGGTCTGTACCATGAGGAACCCTGCACTATTATGACATGTCTGGGTTTTATGAGGTGAGTGTGATGATGCAACCTGCACCTATATGACATGTCTGGGCTTTATGAGGTTAGTGTGATGATGAGGCCTGCATCATTATGACATGTCTGGTCTTTATGAGGTCAGTGCCATGATGAAGCCTGCACCATAATGACGTTCCTGGGCTTTATGAGGTCAGTGTGATGATGTGGCCTGCACCATTATGAGGTGTCTGGTCTTTTTGAGGTCAGTGTGATGATGAGGCCTGCACCAATATGACATATCTGGGCTTTATGAGGTCAATGTGATGATGACGCCTGCACCATTATGTGGAATCTGGGCTTTACGGCGTCACTGTGATGATGAGGCCTGCACCATTATGACATGTCTGGACTTTATGAGGTCAGTGTGATGATGAGGCCTGCACCATTATGACATGTCTGGGCTTTATGAGGTCACTGTGATGATGAGGCCTGCACCATTTTAACATGTCTGCGCTTTATGACGTCAGTGTGGGTATGACGCCTGCTCCATTATGACATGTCTGGGCTTTATAAGGTCAGTGCCATGAGGAGGCCTGCACCATTATGACATGTCTGGGCTTTATCAAATCAGTGTCGTGATGAGACCTGCACCATTATGACATGTCTGGACTTTATGAGGTCACTGTGATGATGAGGGCTGCACCATTATAACATATCTGGGCTTTACGAGGTCAGTGCCATGATGTGGCCTGCACCATTATGAGGTGTCTGGTCTTTTTGAGGTCACTGGGATTATGAGGCCTGCACCATTATGTGGTGTCTGGACTTTATGAGTCAGTGCCATGAGGAGCCTAAACCTTATGACATGCCTGGGCTATAATGAGGTCAGTGGGCCATGGTGACGCCTGCACTTATACATTTCGGGCTTTATGAGGTCAGTGTGATGAGGAGTCTGCACCCTTATGACATGTCTGGAGCTTTATGAGGTCACGGGGTGAATGATGAGACCTGCACCATTATGACATGTCTGGACTATATGAGGTCAGTGTGATGATGAGGCCTTCACCATTATGACATATCTGGGCTTTATGAGGTCACTGTGATGATGAGGCCTGCACCATTATGAGGTGTCTAGACTTATGAACTCACTGTGATGATGAGGCCTGCGCCATTATGACATGACCTGGCTTTATGAGGTCACTGTGATGATGAGGCCTGCACCATTACGACGTCCCTGGGCTTTATGACGTCAGTGTGGTAATGAGGCCTGCTCCATTCTGACATGTCTGGGCTTTACGAGGTCAGTGCCATGAGGAGGCCTGCACCATTATGACATGTCTGGGCTTTATCAAATGAGTGTCGTGATGAGACCTGCACCATTATGACATGTCTGGGCTTTATGAGGTCACTGTGATGATGAGGGCTGCACCATTATAACATATCTGGGCTTTATGTGGTCAGTGCCATGATGAAGCCTGCACCATAATGTCGTGTCTGGGCTTTATGAGGTCACTGTGATGATGAGGCCTGCACCATTATTAGGTGTCTGGTCTTTTTGAAGTCACTGGGATTATGAGGCCTGCACCATTATGTGGTGTCTGGGCTTTATGAGGTCAGTGCCATGACGAGACCTAAACCATTATGACATGTCTGGGCTATATGAGGTCAGTGCCATGGTGACGCATGAGCCATTATAACATGTCTGGGCTTTATGAGGTCAGTGTGATGATGAGGTCTGCAACCTTATGACATGTCTGAGCTTTATGAGGTCAGTGCCATGATGAGGCCTGCACCATAATGACGTGCTTGGGCTTTATGAGGTTAGCGTGATGATGTGGCCTGCACCATTATGAGGTGTCTGGTCTATTTGAGGTCAGTGTGATGATGAGGCCTGCACCAATATGACATATCTGGGCTTTATGAGGTCAATGTGAAGATGAGGCCTGCACCATTATGTGGAATCTGGGCTTTATGGCGTCACTGTGATGATGAGACCTGTACCATTATGACATGTCTGGACTTTATGAGGTCAGTGTGATGATGAGGCCTGCACCATTATGACATATCTGGGCTTTATGAGGCCACTGTGATGATGAGGTCTGCACCATTATGACATATCTGGGCTTTATGAGGTCACTGTGATGATGAGGCCTGCACCATTATGAGGTGTCTAGGCTTTATGAACTCACTGTGATGATGAGGCCTGCGCCATTATGACATGACTGGGCTTTATGAGGTCACTGTGATGATGAGGCCTGCACCATTACGACGTCCCTGGGCTTTATGACGTCAGTGTGGTAATGAGGCCTGCTCCATTATGACATGTCTGGGCTTTATGAGGTCAGTGCCATGAGGAGGCCTGCACCATTATGACATGTCTGGGCTTGATGAGGTCACTGTGATGATGAGGTCTGCACCAATATGACGTGTCTGGGCTTTATGACGTCAGTGTGGTCAGGAGGCCTGCACCATTATGACGTGTCTGGACTTTATGAGGTCTGTACCATGAGGAACCCTGCACTATTATGACATGTCTGGGTTTTATGAGGTGAGTGTGATGATGCAACCCGCACCTATATGACATGTCTGGGCTTTATGGGGTTAGTGTGATGATGAGGCCTGCACCATTATGACATGTCTGGTCTTTATGAGGTCAGTGCCATGATGAGGCCTGCACCATAATGACGTGCCTGGGCTTTATGAGGTCAGTGTGATGATGTGGCCTGCACCATCATGAGGTGTCTGGTCTTTTTGAGGTCACTGTGATGATGAGGCCTGCACCAATATGACATATCTGGGCTTTATGAGGTCAATGTGAAGATGAGGCCTGCACCATTATGTGGAATCTGGGCTTTATGGCATCACAGTGATGATGAGACCTGCACCATTATGACATGTCTGGACTATATGAGGGATCAAAAAGTGCTGCTAGACTGACAGACGGCCTGCAATACCAGTGGACAGATCGGGGCTTTAAGGAGTCAACTGTGATGATGAGACATGCCCATTACGACGTCCCTGGGCTTTATGACGTCAGTGTGGTAATGAGGCCTGCTCCATTATGACATGTCTGGGCTTTATAAGGTCAGTGCCATGAGGAGGCCTGCACCATTATGACATGTCTGGGCTTTATCAAATCAGTGTCGTGATGAGACCTGCACCATTATGACATGTCTGGACTTTATGAGGTCACTGTGATGATGAGGGCTGCACCATTATAACATATCTGGGCTTTACGAGGTCAGTGCCATGATGTGGCCTGCACCATTATGAGGTGTCTGGTCTTTTTGAGGTCACTGGGATTATGAGGCCTGCACCATTATGTGGTGTCTGGACTTTATGAGGTCAGTGCCATGAGGAGACCTAAACCATTATGACATGTCTGGGCTATATGAGGTCAGTGCCATGGTGACGCCTGCACCATTATAACATGTCTGGGCTTTATGAGGTCAGTGTGATGATGAGGTCTGCACCCTTATGACATGTCTGAGCTTTATGAGGTCACTGTGATGATGAGACCTGCACCATGATGACATGTCTGAGCTCTATGAGGTCAGTGCCATGGTGACGCCTGCACCATTATAACATGTCTGGGCTTTATGAGGTCACTGTGATGAAGAGGCCTGCACCATTATGACATGTCTGGGCTTTATGAGGTCACTGTGATGATGAGGTCTGTACCATTATGACATGTCTGGGCTTTATGACGTCAGTGCCATGATGAGACCTGCGCCATAATGACGTGTCTGGGCTTAATCAGGTCACTGTGATGATGAGACCTGCACCATTATGACATGTCTGGGCCTTATGAGGAAACTGTGATTATGAGGCCTGCACCATTATGTGTTGGCTGGGCTTTATGATGTCAGTGTGATGATGAGGCCTGCACCATTCTGACATGTCTGGGATTTATGAGGTCAGTGCCATGAGGAGACCTGCACCATTATGACATGTTTGGGCTTGATGAGGTCACTGTGATGATGAGGTCTGCACCTATATGACGTGTCACGGCTTTATGACGTCAGTGTGGTCATGAGGCCTGCACCATTATGACATGTCTGGACTTTATGAGGTCTGTACCATGAGGAACCCTGCACTATTATGACATGTCTGGGTTTTATGAGGTGAGTGTGATGATGCAGCCTGCACCTCTATGACATGTCTGGGCTTTATGAGGTTACTGTGATGATGAGGCGTGCACCATTATGACATGTCTGGGCTTTATGAGGTCAGTGCCATGACGAGACCTGCACCATTATGACATGTCTGGGCTTGATGAGGTCAGTTTGATGATGAAACCTGCACCATTATGACATGTCTGGTCTTTTTGAGGTCACTGTGATGATGAGGCCTGCGCCATTATGACATGGCTGGGCTTTATGAGGTCAGTGCCATGACGAGGCCTGCACCATTATGATATGTCTGGGCTTTATGATGTCTGTGCCATGAGGAAGCCTGCAATATTATGACATGACTGGGCTTTATGAGGTCAGTGTGATGATGAGGCCTGCACCCTTATGACATGTCTGGGCTTTATGAGGTCAGTGTGATGATGAGGCCTGCACCATTATGACATGTCTGGGCTTTATGAGGTCACTGTGATGTTGAGGCCTGCACCATTATTAGGTGTCTGGTCTTTTTGATGTCAGTGTGATGATGAGGCCTGCACCATTCTGACATGTCTGGGCTTTATGAGGTCAGTGCCATGATGAGGCCTGCACCATTATGATATGTCTGGTATTTATGAGGTCTGTGCCATGAGGAAACCTGCACTATTATGACATGACTGGGCTTTATGAGGTCAGTGTGATGATGCAGCCTGCACCTCTATGACATGTCTGGGCTTTATGAGGTTAGTGTGATGATGAGGCCTGCACCATTATGACATGTCTGGGCTTTATGAGGTCAGTGCCATGACGAGACCTGCACCATTATGACATGTCTGGGCTTGATGAGGTCAGTGTGATGATGAAACCTGCACCATTATGACATGTCTGGGCTTTATGAGGTCAGTGTGATGATGAGGCCTGCACCATTATGACATGTCTGGGCTTTATGAGGTCAGTGCCATGACGAGGCCTGCACCATTATGATATGTCTGGTATTTATGAGGTCTGTGCCATGAGGAAACCTGCACTATTATGACATGACTGGGCTTTATGAGGTCAGTGTGATGATGATGCCTGCACCCTTTTGACATGTCTGGGCTTTATGAGGTCAGTGTGATGATGAGGCCTGCACCATTATGACATGTCTGGGCTTTATGAGGTCACTGTGATGTTGAGGCCTGCACCATTATTAGGTGTCTGGTCTTTTTGATGTCAGTGTGATGATGAGGCCTGCACCATTCTGACATGTCTGGGCTTTATGAGGTCAGTGCCATGATGAGACCTGCACCATAATGGCGTGCCTGGGCTTTATGAGGTCAGTGTGATGATGTGGCCTGCACCATTATGAGGTGTCTGGTCTGTTTGAGGTCACTGTGATGATGAGGCCTGCACCAATATGACATATGTGGGCTTTATGATGTCAATGTGAAGATGAGGCCTGCAGTATTATGTGGAATCTGGGCTTTATGACGTCTCTGTGATGATGAGACCTGCACCATTATGACATGCCTGGGCTTTATGAGGTCAGTGTGATGATGAGGCCTGCACCATTATAACATATCTGGGCTTTATGAAGTCACTGTGATGATGAGGCCAGCACCATTATGAGGTGTCTAGGCTTTATGAACTCACTGTGATGATGAGGCCTGCGCCATTATGACATGACTGGGCTTTATGAGGTCACTGTGATTATGAGGCCTGCACCATTACGACGTCCCTGGGCTTTATGACGTCAGTGTGGTAATGAGTCCTGCTCCATTATGACATGTCTGGGCTTTATGAGGTCAGCGCCATGAGGAGGCCTGCACCATTATGACATGTCTGGGCTTTATCAAATCAGTGTCGTGATGAGACCGGCACCATTATGACATGTCTGGGCTTTATGAGGTCAGTGCCATGAGGAGGCCTGCGCCATTATGACATGTCTGGACTTTATGAGGTCTGTACCATGAGGAACCCTGCACTATTATGACATGTCTGGGTTTTATGAGGTGAGTGTGATGATGCAGCCTGCACCTCTATGACATGTCTGGGCTTTATGAGGTTAGTGTGATGATGAGGCCTGCACCATTATGACATGTCTGGGCTTGATGAGGTCAGTTTGATGATGAAACCTGCACCATTATGAGGTGTCTGGGCTTTATGAGGTCACTGTGAGGATGAGACCTGCACCATTATGACATGTCTGGGCTTTATGAGGTCAGTGCCATGACGAGGCCTGCACCATTATGATATGTCTGGGCTTTATGAGGTCTGTGCCATGAGGAAGCCTGCACTATTATGACATGACTGGGTTTTATGAGGTTAGTGTGATGATGATACCTGCACCCTTATGACATGTCTTGGCTTTATGAGGTCAGTGTGATGATGAGGCCTGCACCATTATGACATGTCTGGGCTTTATGAGGTCACTGGGATGTTGAGGCCTGCACCATTATGAGGTGTCTGGTCTTTTTGAGGTCACTGTGATGATGAGGCCTGCACCATTATGACATGTCTGGGTTTTATGAGGTCAGTGCCATGATGACGCCTGCACCATTATGACATGTCTGGGCTTTATGAGGTCAGTGCCATGATGAGGCCTGCACCATAATGGCGTGCCTGGGCTTTATGAGGTCAGTGTGATGATGTGGCCTGCACCATTATGAGGTGTCTGGTCTGTTTGAGGTCACTGTGATGATGAGGCCTGCACCAATATGACATATCTGGGCTTTATGATGTCAATGTGAAGATGAGGCCTGCACTATTATGTGGAATCTGGGCTTTATGACGTCTCTGTGATGATGAGACCTGCACCATTATGACATGCCTGGGCTTTATGAGGTCAGTGTGATGATGAGGCCTGCACCATTATGACATATCTGGGCTTTATGAGGTCACTGTGATGATGAGGCCTGCACCATTATGAGGTGTCTAGACTTTATGAACTCACTGTGATGATGAGGCCTGCGCCATTATGACATGACCTGGCTTTATGAGGTCAGTGTGATGATGAGGCCTGCACCATTACGACGTCCCTGGGCTTTATGACGTCAGTGTGGTAATGAGGCCTGCTCCATTCTGACATGTCTGGGCTTTATGAGGTCAGTGCCATGAGGAGGCCTGCACCATTATGACATGTCTGGGCTTTATCAAATGAGTGTCGTGATGAGACCTGCACCATTATGACATGTCTGGGCTTTATGAGGTCACTGTGATGATGAGGGCTGCACCATTATAACATATCTGGGCTTTATGTGGTCAGTGCCATGATGAAGCCTGCACCATAATGTCGTGTCTGGGCTTTATGAGGTCACTGTGATGATGAGGCCTGCACCATTATTAGGTGTCTGGTCTTTTTGAAGTCACTGGGATTATGAGGCCTGCACCATTATGTGGTGTCTGGGCTTTATGAGGTCAGTGCCATGACGAGACCTAAACCATTATGACATGTCTGGGCTATATGAGGTCAGTGCCATGGTGACGCATGAGCCATTATAACATGTCTGGGCTTTATGAGGTCAGTGTGATGATGAGGTCTGCAACCTTATGACATGTCTGAGCTTTATGAGGTCAGTGCCATGATGAGGCCTGCACCATAATGACGTGCCTGGGCTTTATGAGGTTAGCGTGATGATGTGGCCTGCACCATTATGAGGTGTCTGGTCTATTTGAGGTCAGTGTGATGATGAGGCCTGCACCAATATGACATATCTGGGCTTTATGAGGTCAATGTGAAGATGAGGCCTGCACCATTATGTGGAATCTGGGCTTTATGGCGTCACTGTGATGATGAGACCTGCACCATTATGACATGTCTGGACTTTATGAGGTCAGTGTGATGATGAGTCCTGCACCATTATGACATATCTGGGCTTTATGAGGTCAGTGTGATGATGAGGCCTGCACCATTATGAGGTGTCTAGGCTTTATGAACTCACTGTGATGATGAGGCCTGCGCCATTATGACATGACTGGGCTTTATGAGGTCACTGTGATGATGAGGCCTGCACCATTACGACGTCCCTGGACTTTATGACATCGGTGTGGTAATGAGGCCTGCTCCATTATGACATGTCTGGGCTTTATGAGGTCAGTGCCATGAGGAGGCCTGCACCATTATGACATGTCTGTGCTTTATGAGGTCACTGTTATGATGAGGTCTGCACCAATATGACGTGTCTGGGCTTTATGACGTCAGTGTGGTCATGAGGCCTGCACCATTATGACGTGTCTGGATTTATGAGGTCTGTACCATGAGGAACCCTGCACTATTATGACATGTCTGGGTTTTATGAGGTGAGTGTGATGATGCAACCTGCACCTATATGACATGTCTGGGCTTTATGAGGTTAGTGTGATGATGAGGCCTGCATCATTATGACATGTCTGGTCTTTATGAGGTCAGTGCCATGATGAAGCCTGCACCATAATGACGTTCCTGGGCTTTATGAGGTCAGTGTGATGATGTGGCCTGCACCATTATGAGGTGTCTGGTCTTTTTGAGGTCAGTGTGATGATGAGGCCTGCACCAATATGACATATCTGGGCTTTATGAGGTCAATGTGATGATGACGCCTGCACCATTATGTGGAATCTGGGCTTTACGGCGTCACTGTGATGATGAGGCCTGCACCATTATGACATGTCTGGACTTTATGAGGTCAGTGTGATGATGAGGCCTGCACCATTATGACATGTCTGGGCTTTATGAGGTCACTGTGATGTTGAGGCCTGCACCATTATGAGGTGTCTGGTCTTTTTGAGGTCACTGTGATGATGAGGCCTGCACCATTATGACATGTCTGGGTTTTATGAGGCCAGTGCCATGATGACGCCTGCACCATTATGACATGTCTGGGCTTTATGAGGTCAGTGCCATGAGGAGGCCAGCACCACAATGACGTGCCTGGGCTTTATGAGGTCAGTGTGATGATGTGGCCTGCACCATTATGAGGTGTCTGGGCTTTTTGAGGTCACTGTGATAATGAGGCCTGCACCATTATGTGGTGTCTGGGCTTTATGATGTCAGTGCCATGAGGAGACCTAAACCATTATGACATGTCTGGGCTATATGAGGTCAGTGCCATGGTGACGCCTGCACCATTATAACATGTCTGGGCTTTATGAGGTCAGCGTGATGATGAGGTCTGCACCCTTATGACATGTCTGAGCTTTATGAGGTCACTGTGATTATGAGGCCTGCACCACTATGAGGTGTCACAGCTTTATGAGGATAATGTGATGATGAGGCCTGCACCATTATGACATGTCTGAGCTCTATGAGGTCAGTGCCATGGTGACGCCTGCACCATTATAACATGTCTGGGCTTTATGAGGTCACTGTTATGATGAGGCCTGCACCATTATGACATGTCTGGCCTTTATGCACGTCATTGCCATGATGAGACCCGCACCTAATGCGTGTCTGTGCTTAATCCGGTCCTGTTATGCTGCGACCTGCACCATTATGTCATGTCTGGGCCTGATGCGGAAAAACTGTGATATGAGGCCCTGCACCTTATTGTTGGCTGGGGCTTTATGATGTCAGGTGGATGATGAGGCCTGCACCATTCTGACATGTCGGGCTTTATGAGGTCATGCCATGAGGGGCCTGCACCATTATAACATATCTGGGCTTTATGAAGTCACTGTGATGATGAGGCCAGCACCATTATGAGGTGTCTAGGCTTTATGAACTCCCTGTGATGATGAGGCCTGCGCCATTATGACATGACTGGGCTTTATGAGGTCACTGTGATTATGAGGCCTACACCATTACGACGTCCCTGGGCTTTATGACGTCAGTGTGGTAATGAGTCCTGCTCCATTATGACATGTCTGGGCTTTATGAGGTCAGTGCCATGAGGAGGCCTGCACCATTATGACATGTCTGTGCTTTATGAGGTCACTGTTATGATGAGGTCTGCACCAATATGACGTGTCTGGGCTTTATGACGTCAGTGTGGTCATGAGGCCTGCACCATTATGACGTGTCTGGATTTATGAGGTCTGTACCATGAGGAACCCTGCACTATTATGACATGTCTGGGTTTTATGAGGTGAGTGTGATGATGCAGCCTGCACCTCTATGACATGTCTGGGCTTTATGAGGTTAGTGTGATGATGAGACCTGCACCATTATGACATGTCTGGTCTTTATGAGGTCAGTGCCATGATGAGGCCTGCACCATAATGATGTGCCTGGGCTTTATGAGGTCAGTGTGATGATGTGGCCTGCACCATTATGAGGTGTCTGGTCTTTTTGAGGTCAGTGTGATGATGAGGCCTGCACCAATATGACATATCTGGGCTTTATGAGGTCAATGTGATGATGACGCCTGCACCATTATGTGGAATCTGGGCTTTACGGCGTCACTGTGATGATGAGGCCTGCACCATTATGACATATCTGGGCTTTATGAGGTCACTGTGATGATGAGACCTGCACCATTACGACGTCCCTGGGCTTTATGACGTCAGTGTGGTAATGAGGCCTGCTCCATTATGACATGTCTGGGCTTTATAAGGTCAGTGCCATGAGGAGGTCTGCACCATTATGACATGTCTGGGCTTTATCAAATCAGTGTCGTGATGAGACCTGCACCATTATGACATGTCTGGACTTTATGAGGTCACTGTGATGATGAGGGCTGCACCATTATAACATATCTGGGCTTTACGAGGTCAGTGCCATGATGTGGCCTGCACCATTATGAGGTGTCTGGTCTTTTTGAGGTCACTGGGATTATGAGGCCTGCACCATTATGTGGTGTCTGGACTTTATGAGGTCAGTGCCATGAGGAGACCTAAACCATTATGACATGTCTGGGCTATATGAGGTCAGTGCCATGGTGACGCCTGCACCATTATAACATGTCTGGGCTTTATGAGGTCAGTGTGATGATGAGGTCTGCACCCTTATGACATGTCTGAGCTTTATGAGGTCACTGTGATGATGAGACCTGCACCATGATGACATGTCTGAGCTCTATGAGGTCAGTGCCATGGTGACGCCTGCACCATTATAACATGTCTGGGCTTTATGAGGTCACTGTGATGAAGAGGCCTGCACCATTATGACATGTCTGGGCTTTATGAGGTCACTGTGATGATGAGGTCTGTACCATTATGACATGTCTGGGCTTTATGACGTCAGTGCCATGATGAGACCCGCACCATAATGACGTGTCTGGGCTTAATCAGGTCACTGTGATGATGAGACCTGCACCATTATGTCATGTCTGGGCCTTATGAGGAAACTGTGATTATGAGGCCTGCACCATTATGTGTTGGCTGGGCTTTATGATGTCAGTGTGATGATGAGGCCTGCACCATTCTGACATGTCTGGGCTTTATGAGGTCAGTGTGATGATGAGGCCTGCACCATTATGACATATCTGGGCTTTATGAGGTCAGTGTGATGATGAGGCCTGCACCATTATGAGGTGTCTAGGCTTTATGAGGTCAGTGTGATGATGAGGCCTGCGCCATTATGACATGACTGGGCTTTATGAGGTCACTGTGATGATGAGGCCTGCACCATTACGACGTCCCTGGGCTTTATGACGTCAGTGTGGTAATGAGGCCTGCTCCATTATGACATGTCTGGGCTTTATGAGGTCAGTGCCATGATGAGACCTGCACCATTATGACATGTCTGTGCTTTATGAGGTCACTGTGATGATGAGGACTGCACCAATATGACGTGTCAGGGCTTTATGACGTCAGTGTGGTCATGAGGCCTGCACCATTATGACGTGTCTGGACTTTATGAGGTCTGTACCATGAGGAACCCTGCACTATTATGACATGTCTGGGTTTTATGAGGTGAGTGTGATGATGCAACCTGCACCTATATGACATGTCTGGGCTTTATGAGGTTAGTGTGATGATGAGGCCTGCACCATTATGACATGTCTGGTCTTTATGAGGTCAGAGCCATGATGAGGCCTGCACCATAATGATGTGCCTGGGCTTTATGAGGTCAGTGTGATGATGTGGCCTGCACCATTATGAGGTGTCTGGTCTTTTTGAGGTCAGTGTGATATGAGGCCCTGCACAATATGACCCCATATAATCTGGGGCTGTATGAAGGGCAATGTGATATGACGCCTGCACCATTAATGTGAAGCTGGGCTTTACGGCGTCACGGTGATGATGAGGCACTCACCATTATGCTGTCTGGACTTTAATGAGGTCAGTGTGATGATGAGGCCTGCACCATTATGACTATCTGGGCTTTAATATGAGGTCACGGGGATGATGAGACCTGCACCATTACCGCCGTCACTGGTTCTTTATGACGTCAGTTTGGTAGTAGTCCCTGCTCCATTATGACATGTCTGGGCTTTATGAGGTCAGTGCCATGAGGAGGCCTGCACCATTATGACATGTCTGGGCTTTATCAAATGAGTGTCGTGATGAGACCTGCACCATTATGACATGTCTGGGCTTTATGAGGTCACTGTGATGATGAGGGCTGCACCATTATAACATATCTGGGCTTTATGAGGTCACTGTGATGATGAGGCCTGCACCATTATGAGGTGTCTGGTCTTTTTGAGGTCACTGTGATGATGAGGCCTGCACCATTATGTGGTGTCTGGGCTTTATGAGGTCAGTGCCATGAGGAGACCTAAACCATTATGACATGTCTGGGCTATATGAGGTCAGTGCCATGGTGACGCCTGCACCATTATAACATGTCTGGGCTTTATGAGGTCAGTGTGATGATGAGGTCTGCACCCTTATGACATGTATGAGCTTTATGAGGTCACTGTGATGATGAGGCCTGCACCATTATGAAATGTCTGAGCTCTATGAGGTCAGTGCCATGGTGACGCCTGCACCATTATAACATGTCTTGGCTTTATGAGGTCAGTGCCATGAGGAGGCCTGCACCATTATGACATGACTGGGATCTATGAGGTCAGGGTCATGATGACGCCTGCACCATTATGACGTGTCTGGGCTTTATGACGTCAGTGCCATGATGAGACCCGCACCATAATGACGTGTCTGGGCTTTATGAGGTCACTGTGATGATGAGGCCTGCACCATTATGACATGTCTGGGCCTTATGAGGAAACTGTGATTATGAGGCCTGCACCATTATGTGTTGGCTGGGCTTTATGATGTCAGTGTGATGATGAGGCCTGCACCATTCTGACATGTCTGGGCTTTATGAGGTCAGTGCCATGAGGAGGCCTGCACCATTATGACATGTCTGGGCTTGATGAGGTCACTGTGATGATGAGGTCTGCACCAATATGACGTGTCTGGGCTTTATGACGTCAGTGTGGTAATGAGGCCTGCACCATTATGACGTGTCTGGACTTTATGAGGTCTGTACCATGAGGAACCCTGCACTATTATGACATGTCTGGGTTTTATGAGGTGAGTGTGATGATGCAGCCTGCACCTCTATGACATGTCTGGGCTTTATGAGGTTAGTGTGATGATGAGGCGTGCACCATTATGACATGTCTGGGCTTTATGAGGTCAGTGCCATGACGAGACCTGCACCATTATGACATGTCTGGGCTTGATGAGGTCAGTTTGATGATGAAACCTGCACCATTATGACATGTCTGGGCTTTATGAGGTCAGTGTGATGATGAGGCCTGCACCATTATGACATGTCTGGGCTTTTTGAGGTCAGTGCCATGAGGAGGCCTGCACCATTATGATATGTCTGGGCTTTATGAGGTCTGTGCCATGAGGAAGCCTGCACTATTATGACATGACTGGGCTTTATGAGGTCAGTGTGATGATGATGCCTGCACCCTTATGACATGTCTGGGCTTTATGAGGTCAGTGTGATGATGAGGCCTGCACCATTATGACATGTCTGGGCTTAACGAGGTCATTGTGATGTTGAGGCCTGCACCGTTATGAGGTGTCTGGTCTTTTTGAGGTCAGTGTGATGATGAGGCCTGCACCATTATGACATGTCTGGGTTTTATGAGGTCAGTGCCATGATGACGCCTGCACCATTATGACATGTCTGGGCTTTATGAGGGCAGTGCCATGAGGAGGCCTGCACCATAATGGCGTGCCTGGGCTTTATGAGGTCACTGTGATGTTGAGGTCTGCACCAATATGACATATCTGGGCTTTATGATGTCAATGTGAAGGTGAGGCCTGCACTATTATGTGGAATCTGGGCTTTATGACGTCTCTGTTATGATGAGACCAGCACCATTATGACATGCCTGGGCTTTATGAGGTCAGTGTGATGATGAGGCCTGCACCATTATGACATATCTGGGCTTTATGAGGTCAGTGTGATGATGAGGCCTGCACCATTATGAGGTGTCTAGGCTTTATGAACTCACTGTGATGATAAGGCCTGCACCATTATGACATGACTGGGCTTTA
The DNA here is from genome assembly GCF_003945595.2 of Pipra filicauda. NCBI lineage: Eukaryota > Metazoa > Chordata > Aves > Passeriformes > Pipridae > Pipra > Pipra filicauda. The sequence goes on along the minus strand of NW_024105163.1, from coordinate 18,200 downwards.
TGAGGTCACTGTGATGATTAGGCCTGCACCATTACGACGTCCCTGGGCTTTATGACGTCAGTGTGGTAATGAGACCTGCTCCATTATGACATGTCTGGGCTTTATGAGGTCAGTGCCATGAGGAGGCCTGCACCATTATGACATGTCTGGGCTTTATCAAATGAGTGTCGTGATGAGACCTGCAACATTATGACATGTCTGGGCTTTATGAGGTCACTGTGATGATGACGGCTGCACCATTATAACATATCTGGGCTTTATGAGGTCACTGTGATGATGAGGCCTGCACCATTATGAGGTGTCTGGTCTTTTTGAAGTCACTGGGATTATGAGGCCTGCACCATTATGTGGTGTCTGGGCTTTATGAGGTCAGTGCCATGAGGAGACCTAAACCATTATGACATGTCTGGGCTATATGAGGTCAATGCCATGGTGACGCCTGCACCATTATAACATGTGTGGGCTTTATGAGGTCAGTGTGATGATGAGGTCTGCACCCTTATGACATGTCTGAGCTTTATGAGGTCACTGTGATGATGAGACCTGCACCATGATGACATGTCTGAGCTCTATGAGGTCAGTGCCATGGTGACGCCTGCACCATTATAACATGTCTGGGCTTTATGAGGTCACTGTGATGAAGAGGCCTGCACCATTATGACATGTCTGGGCTTTATGAGGTCACTGTGATGATGAGGTCTGTACCATTATGACATGTCTGGGCTTTATGACGTCAGTGCCATGATGAGACCCGCACCATAATGACGTGTCTGGGCTTAATCAGGTCACTGTGATGATGAGACCTGCACCATTATGACATGTCTGGGCCTTATGAGGAAACTGTGATTATGAGGCCTGCACCATTATGTGTTGGCTGGGCTTTATGATTTCAGTGTGATGATGAGGCCTGCACCATTCTGACATGTCTGGGCTTTATGAGGTCAGTGCCATGAGGAGGCCTGCACCATTATGACATGTCTGGGCTTGATGAGGTCACTGTGATGATGTGGTCTGCACCATTATGACGTGTCTGGGCTTTATGACGTCAGAGTGGTCATGAGGCCTGCACCATTATGACATGTCTGGGCTTTATAAGGTCAGTGCCATGATGAGGCCTGCACCATAATGACGTGCCTGGGCTTTATGAGGTCAGTGTCATGATGTGGCCTGCACCATTATGAGGTGTCTGGTCTCTTTGAGGTCACTGTGATGATGAGGCCTGCACCAATAAGACATATCTGGGCTTTATGAGGTCAATGTGAAGATGAGGCCTGCACCATTATGTGGAATCTGGGCTTTATGGCGTCACTGTGATGATGAGACCTGCACCATTATGACATGCCTGGGTTTTATGAGGTCAGTGTGATGATGAGGCCTGCACCATTATGACATATCTGGGCTTTATGAGGTCACTGTGATGATGAGGCCTGCACCATTATGAGGTGTCTAGGCTTTATGAACTCACTGTGATGATGAGGCCTGCGCCATTATGACATGACTGGGCTTTATGAGGTCACTGTGATGATGAGGCCTGCACCATTACGACGTCCCTGGGCTTTATGACGTCAGTGTGGTAGTGAGGCCTGCTCCATTATGACATGTCTGGGCTTTATGAGGTCAGTGCCATGAGGAGGCCTGCACCATTATGACATGTCTGTGCTTTATCAAATCAGTGTCGTGATGAGACCTGCACCATTATGACATGTCTGGGCTTTATGAGGTCACTGTGATGATGAGGGCTGCACCATTACAACATATCTGGGCTTTATGAGGTCAGTGCCATGATGAGGCCTGCACCATTATGAGGTGTCTGGTCTTTTTGAGGTCACTGTGATGATGAGACCTGCACCATTATGAGGTGTCTGGTCTTTTTGTGGTCACTGGGATTATGAGACCTGCACCATTATGTGGTGTCTGGGCTTTATGAGATCAGTGCCATGAGGAGACCTAAACCATTATGACATGTCTGGGCTATATGAGGTCAGTGCCATGGTGACGCCTGCACCATTATAACATGTCTGGGCTTTATGAGGTCAGCGTGATGATGAGGTCTGCACCCTTATGACATGTCTGAGCTTTATGAGGTCACTGTGATTATGAGGCCTGCACCACTATGAGGTGTCACAGCTTTATGAGGTCACTGTGATGATGAGACCTGCACCATTATGACATGTCTGAGCTCTATGAGGTCAGTGCCATGGTGACGCCTGCACCATTATAACATGTCTGGGCTTTATGAGGTCAGTGTGATGATGAGGCCTGCACCATTATGACATGTCTGGCCTTTATGAGTTCACTGTGATGATGAGGCCTGCAACATTATGACGTGTCTGGGCTTTATGAGGTCAGTGCCATGAGGAGGCCTGCACCATTATGACATGTCTGGACTTTATGAGGTCTGTACCATGAGGAACCCTGCACTATTATGACATGTCTGGGTTTTATGAGGTGAGTGTGATGATGCAACCTGCACCTCTATGACATGTCTGGGCTTTATGAGGTCAGTGCCATGATGACGGCTGCACCATTATGACATGTCTGGGCTTTATGAGGTCAGTGCCATGACGAGGCCTGCACCATTATGATATGTCTGGGCTTTATGAGGTCTGTGCCATGAGGAAGCCTGCACTATTATGACATGACTGGGCTTTATGAGGTCAGTTTGATGATGATGCCTGCACCCTTATGACATGACTGGGTTTTATGAGGTCACTGTGATGTTGAGGCCTGCACCATTATGAGGTGTCTAGTCTTTTTGAGGTCACTGTGATGATGAGGCCTGCACCATTATGACATGTCTGGGTTTTATGAGGTCAGTGCCATGAAGAGGCCTGCACCATTATGACATGTCTGGGCTTTATGAGGTCAGTGCCATGATGAGGCCTGAAACATAATGGAGTGCCTGGGCATTATGAGGTCTTTGCCATGAGGAGACCTAAACCATTATGACATGTCTGGGCTATATGAGGTCAGTGCCATGGTGACGCCTGCACCATTATAACATGTCTGGGCTTTATGAGGTCAGTGTGATGATGAGGTCTGCACCCTTATGACATGTCTTAGCTTTATGAGGTCACTGTGAAGATGAGGCCTGCACCATTATGAGGTGTCACAGCTTTATGAGGTCACTGTGATGATGAGTCCTGCACCATTATGACATGTCTGAGCTCTATGAGGTCAGTGCCATGGTGACGCCTGCACCATTATGACATGTCTGGGCTTTATGAGGTCAGTGCCATGAGGAGGCCTGCACCATTATGACATGACTGGGATCTATGAGGTCAGGGTCATGATGACGCCTGCACCATTATGACGTATCTGGGCTTTATGAGGTCAGTGTCATGATGGGACCTGCACCATTATGACATGTCTGGGCTTGATGAGGTCACTGTGATGATGAGGCCTGCACCATTATGATATGTCTGGCCTTTATCAGGTCACTGTGATGACGAGACCTGCACCATTATGACATGTCTGGGCTTTATGACGTCAGTGCCATGATGAGACCCGCACCAAAATGACGTGTCTGGGCTTTATCAGGTCACTGTGATGTTGCGGCCTGCACCATTATGACATGTCTGGACCTTATGAGGAAACTGTGATTATGAGGCCTGCACCATTATGTGTTGGCTGGGCTTTATGATGTCAGTGTGATGATGAGGCCTGCACCATTCTGACATGTCTGGGCTTTATGAGGTCAGTGCCATGAGGAGGCCTGCACCATTATGACATGTCTGGGCTTGATGAGGTCACTGTGATGATGAGGTCTGCACCAATATGACGTGTCTGGGCTTTATGACGTCAGTGTGGTCATGAGGCCTGCACCATTATGACGTGTCTGGACTTTATGAGGTCTGTACCATGAGGAACCCTGCACTATTATGACATGTCTGGGCTTTATGAGGTTAGTGTGATGATGAGGCCTGCACCATTATGACATGTCTGGTCTTTATGAGGTCAGTGCCATGATGAGGCCTGCACCATAATGACGTGCCTGGGCTTTTTGAGGTCAGTGTGATGATGTGGCCTGCACCATTGTGAGGTGTCTGGTCTTTTTGAGGTCAGTGTGATGATGAGGCCTGCACCAATATGACATATCTGGGCTTTATGAGGTCAATGTGAAGATGAGGCCTGCACCATTATGTGGAATCTGGGCTTTATGGCGTTACTGTGATGATGAGACCTGCACCATTATGACATGCCTGGGCTTTATGAGGTCATTGTGATGATGAGGCCTGCACCATTATGAGGTGTCTAGTCTTTATGAACTCACTGTGATGATGAGGCCTGCACCATTATGACATGACTGGGTTTTATGAGGTCACTGTGATGATGAGGCCTGCACCATTACGACGTCCCTGGGCTTTATGACGTCGGTGTGGTAAATGAGGCCTGCTCCATTATGACATGTCTGGGCTTTATGAGGTCAGTGTGATGATGAGGCCTGCAGCATTATGACATGTCTTTGCTTCATGAGGTCTGTGCCATGAGGAAGCCTGCACTCTTTTGACATGTATGGGCTTTATGAGGTCAGTGTGATGATGAGGTCTGCACCCTTAGGACATGTCTGGACTTTATTATGTCACTGTGATTATGAGGCCTGTACCATTATGAGGTGTCAGGACTTTATGATGTCAGTGGGATGATGAGGCCTGCACCATTATGACGTGTCTGGGCATTATGACATCAGTGTGATGATAAGTCCTGCACCATTATGAGCTGTCTGGGCTTTATGAGGTCAGTGTGATGACGAGGCCTGCACCATAATGACAGGTCTCGGCTTAATGAGGTCAGTGCCATGATGTGGCCTGCACCATTATGACATGTCTGGGCCTTTTGAGGTCAGTGCCATGATGAAACCTACACCATAATGGCATGTCTGGGCTTTATCACGTCACTGTGATGATGAGGTCTCCACCATTATGATATGTCTGGGCTTTATGAGGTCACTGTTATGATGAGGTCTGCACCATTTTGTGGTGTCTGGGATTTATGAGGTCAGTGTGATGATGAGGCCTGCACCATTATGACATGTCTGGGCTTTATGAGGTCAGTGTGATGATGAGACCTGCACCGTTATGAGGTGTCTGGGCTTTATGAGGCCAGTGCCATGATTAGGCCTGCACCATTATGACATGACTGGGCTTTATGATGTCAGTGTGATGATGAGGCCTGCACCATTCTGACATGTCTGGGCTTTATGAGCTCAGTGTGGTAATGAGGCCTGCTCCATTATGACATGTCTGGGCTTTCTGAGGTCAGTGCCATGAGGAGGCCTGCACCATTATGACATGTCTGGGCTTTATGAGGTCAGTGTCATGATGGGACCTGCACCATTATGACATGTTTGGGCTTTATGAGGTCACTGTGATGATGTGACCTGTACCATTATGATATGTCTGGCCTTTATCAGGTCACTGTGATGACGAGACCTGCACCATTATGACATGTCTGGGCTTTATGAGGTCAGTGCCATGAGGAGACCTGCACCATTATGACATGTCTGGGCTTGATGAGGTCACTGTGATGATGAGGTCTGCACCAATATGACGTGTCAGGGCTTTATGACGTCAGTGTGGTCATGAGGTCTACACCATTATGACATGTCTGGACTTTATGAGGTCTGTACCATGAGGAACCCTGCACTATTATGACATGTCTGGGTTTTATGAGGTGAGTGTGATGATGCAGCCTGCACCTCTATGACATGTCTGGGCTTTATGAGGTTAGTGTGATGATGAGGTCTGCACCATTATGACATGTCTGGGCTTTGTGAGGTCAGTGCCATGACGAGACCTGCACCATTATGACATGTCTGGGCTTTATGACGTCAGTGTGGTAATGAGGCCTGCTCCATTATGACATGTCTGGGCTTTATGAGGTCAGTGCCATGAGGAGGCCTGCACCATTATGACATGTCTGGGCTTTATCAAATCAGTGTCGAGATGAGACCAGCACCATTATGACATGTCTGGGCTTTATGAGGTCGCTGTGATGATGAGGGCTGCACCATTATAACATATCTGGGCTTTATGAGGTCAGTGCCATGATGAGGCCTGTACCATAATGTCGTGTCTGGGCTTTATGATGTCACTGTGATGATGAGGCCTGCACTATTATGAGGTGTCTGGTCTTTTTGAGGTCACTGGGATTATGAGGCCTGCACCATTATGTGGTGTCTGGGCTTTATGAGGTCAGTGCCATGAGGAGGCCTGCACCATTATGACATGTCTGGGCTTGATGAGGTCACTGTGATGATAAGGTCTGCACCATTATGACGTGTCTGGGCTTTTTGACGTCAGTGTGGTCATGAGGCCTGCACCATTTTGACGTGTCTGGACTTTATGAGGTCTGTACCATGAGGAACCCTGCACTATTATGACATGTCTGGGTTTTATGAGGTGAGTGTGATGATGCAGCCTGCACCTATATGACATGTCTGGGCTTTATGACGTTAGTGTGATGATGAGGCCTGCACCATTATGACATGTCTGGTCTTTATGAGGTCAGTGCCATGATGAGGCCTGCACCATAATGACCTGCCTGGGCTTTATGAGGTCAGTGTGATGATGTGGCCTGCAGCATTATGAGGTGTCTGGTCTTTTTGAGGTCACTGTGATGATGAGGCCTGCACCAATATGACATATCTGGGCTTTATGAGGCCAATGTGAAGATGAGGCCAGCACCATTATGTGGAATCTGGGCTTTATGGCGTCACTGGGATGATGAGACCTGCACCATTATGACATGTCTGGACTTTATGAGGTCAGTGTGATGATGAGGCCTGCACCATTATGACATATCTGGGCTTTATGAGGTCACTGTGATGATGAGGCCTGCACCATTATGACATGACTGGGCTTTATGAGGTCAGTGTGATGATGAGGCCTTCACCATTACGACGTCCCTGGGCTTTATGACGTCGGTGTGGTAAATGAGGCGTGCTCCATTATGACATGTCTGTGCTTTATGAGGTCTGTGCCATGAGGAAGCCTGCACTCTTTTGACATGTATGGGCTTTATGAGGTCAGTGTGATGATGAGGTCTGCACCATTAGGACATGTCTGGGCATTATGACATCAGTGTGATGATAAGTCCTGCACCATTATGTCACTGTGATTATGAGGCCTATACCATTATGAGGTGTCAGGACTTTATGATGTCAGTGTGATGATGAGGCCTGCACCATTATGACATGTCTGGGCATTATGACATCAGTGTGATGATAAGTCCTGCACCATTATGAGCTGTCTGGGCTTTATGAGGTCAGTGTGATGATGAGGCCTGCACCATAATGACAGGTCTCGGCTTAATGAGGTCAGTGCCATGATGTGGCCTGCACCATTATGACATGTCTGGGCTTTATGAGGTCAGGGCCATGATGAAACCTACACCATAATGACATGTCTAGGCTTTACCACGTCACTGTGATGATGAGGTCTCCACCATTATGATATGTCTGGGCTTTATGAGGTCACTGTTATGATGAGGTCTGCACCATTTTGTGGTGTCTGGGGTTTATGAGGTCAGTGTGATGATGAGGCCTGCACCATTCTGACATGTCTGGGCTTTATGAGGTCAGTGTGATGATGAGACCTGCACCGTTATGAGGTGTCTGGGCTTTATGATGTCAGTGTGATGATGAGGCCTGCACCATTCTGACATGTCTGGGCTTTATGAGGTCAGTGTGGTAATGAGGCCTGCTCCATTATGACATGTCTGGGCTTTCTGAGGTCAGTGCCATGAGGAGGCCTGCACCATTATGACATGTCTGGGCTTTATGAGGTCAGTGCCATGATGACGCCTGCACCATTATGACATGTCTGGGCTTTATGAGGTCAGTGTGATGATGAAGACCGGACATTATGATATGTCTTGCCTTTATCAGGTCACTGGGATGAGGAGCTGCACCATTATGACATGTCTTGGCTTTATGCGGTCCGTGCCCTGACGAGGCCTGCACCATTATGATATGTACTGGGCTTTATGAGGTCTGTGACATGAGGAAGCCTGCATATTAGACATGACTGGCTTTCTGAGGTCAGTTGCTGATTATGCCCTGCACCCTTATGACATGACTGGGTTTATGACGGTTCAGTGTGATGATGAGACCTGCACCATTATGACATGTCTGGGCTTTATGAGGTCAGTTTGATGATGTGGCCTGCACCATTATGAGGTGTCTGGTCTGTTTGAGGTCACTGTGATGATGAGGCCTGCACCAATATGACATATGTGGGCTTTATGATGTCAATGTGAAGATGAGGCCTGCACTATTATGTGGAATCTGGGCTTTATGACGTCTCTGTGATGATGAGACCTGCACCATTATGACATGCCTGGGCTTTATGAGGTCAGTGTGATGATGAGGCCTGCACCATTATGACATATCTGGGCTTTATGAGGTCACTGTGATGATGAGGCCAGCACCATTATGAGGTGTCTAGGCTTTATGAACTCACTGTGATGATGAGGCCTGCGCCATCATGACATGACTGGGCTTTATGAGGTCACTGTGATGATGAGGCCTGCACCATTACGACGTCCCTGAGCTTTATGACGTCAGTGTGGTAATGAGGCCTGCTCCATTATGACATGCCTGGGCTTTATGAGGTCAGTGCCATGAGGAGGCTTGCACCATTATGACATGTCTGGGCTTTATCAAATCAGTGTCGTGATGAGACCTGCACCATTATGACATGTCTGGGCTTTATCAGGTCACTGTGATGATGAGGGCTGCACCATTATAACATATCTGGGCTTTATGATGTCAGTGCCATGATGAGGCCTGTACCATAATGTCGTGTCTGGGCTTTATGAGGTCACTGTGATGATGAGGCCTGCACAATTATGAGGTGTCTGGTCTTTCTGAGGTCACTGGGATTATGAGGACTGCACCATTATGTGGTGTCTGGGCTTTATGAGTTCAGTGCCATGAGGAGACCTTAACCATTATGAGGTGTCTGGGCTATATGAGGTCAGTGCCATGGTGACGCATGAGCCATTATAACATGTCTGGGCTTGATGAGGTCAGTGTGATGATGAGGTCTGCACCCTTATGACATGTCTGAGCTTTATGAGGTCACTGTAATGATGAGGCCTGCACCATTATGAGGTTCCACAGCTTTATGAGGTCACTGTGATGATGAGACCTGCACCATTATGACATGTCTGAGCTCTATGAGGTCAGTGCCATGGTGACGCCTGCACCATTATAACATGTCTGGGCTTTATGAGGTCACTGTGATGATGAGGCCTGCACCATTATGACATGTCTGGGCTTTATGAGGTCACTGTGATGATGAGGCCTGTACAATTATGACATATCTGGGATTTATGACATCAATGCCATGATGAGACCCGCACCATAATGACGTGTCTGGGCTTTATCAGGTCACTGTGATGATGCGGCCTGCACTATTATGACATGTCTGGGCCTTATGAGGAAACTGTGATTATGAGGCCTGCGCCATTATGTGTTGGCTGGGCTTTAAGATGTCAGCGTGATGATGAGGCCTGCACCATTCTGACATATCTGGGCTTTATGAGGTCAGTGCCATGAGGAGGCCTGCACCATTATGACATGCCTGGGCTTGATGAGGTCACTGTGATGATGAGGTCGGCACCAATATGACGTGACTGGGCTTTATGACGTCAGTGTGGTCATGAGGCCTGCACCATTATGACGTGTCTGGACTTTATGAGGTCTGTACCATGAGGAACCCTGCACTATTATGACATGTCTGGGTTTTATGAGGTGAGTGTGATGATGCAACCTGCACCTATATGACATGTCTGGGCTTTATGAGGTTAGTGTGATGATGAGGCCTGCACCATTACGACGTCCCTGGGCTTTATGACGTCAGTGTGGTAATGAGGCCTGCTCCATTATGACATGTCTGGGGTTTATGAGGTCAGTGCCATGAGGAGGCCTGCACCATTATGACATGTCTGGGCTTTATCAAATCAGTGTCGTGATGAGACCTGCACCATTATGACATGTCTGGGCTTTATGAGGTCACTGTGATGATGAGGCCTGCACCATTATAACATATCTGGGCTTTATGAGGTCAGTGCCATGATGAGGCCTGCACCATAATTTCGTGTCTGGGCTTTATGAGGTCACTGTGATGATGAGGCCTGCACCATTATGACATGTCTGGTCTTTTTGAAGTCACTGTGATGATGAGGCCTGCACCATTATGTGGTGTCTGGGCTTTATGAGGTCAGTGCCATGAGGAGACCTAAACCATTATGACATGTCTGAGCTCTATGAGGTAAGTGCCATGGTGACGCCTGCACCATTATAACATGTCTGGGCTTTATGGCGTCACTGTGATGATGAGGCCTGCACCATTATGACATGTCTGGGCCTTATGAGGAAACTGTGATTATGAGGCCTGCACCATTATGTGTTGGCTGGGTTTTAAGATGTCAGTGTGATGATGAGGCCTGCACCATTCTGACATGTCTGGGCTTTATGAGGTCAGTGCCATGAGGAGGCCTGCGCCATTATGACATGCCTGGGCTTGATGAGGTCACTGTGATGATGAGGTCTGCACCAATATGACGTGTCTGGGCTTTATGACGTCAGTGTGGTCATGAGGCCTGCACCATTATGACGTGTCTGGACTTTATGAGATCTGTACCATGAGGAACCCTGCACTATTATGACATGTCTGGGTTTTATGAGGTGAGTGTGATGATGCAACCTGCACCTATATGACATGTCTGGGCTTTATGAGGTTAGTGTGATGATGAGGCCTGCACCACTATGACATGTCTGGTCTTTATGAGGTCAGTGCAATGATGAGGTCTGCACCATAATGACGTGCCTGGGCTTTTTGAGGTCAGTGTGATGATGTGGCCTGCACCATTATGAGGTGTCTAGTCTTTTTGAGGTCACTGTGATGATGAGGCCTGCACCAATATGACATATCTGGGCTTGATGAGGTCAATGTGAAGATGAGGTCTGCACCATTATGTGGAATCTGGGCTTTACGGCGTCACTGTGATGATGAGGCCTGCACCATTATGACATGTTCGGACTTTATGAGGTCAGTGTGATGATGAGGCCTGCACCATTATGACATATCTGGGCTTTCTGAGGTCACTGTGATGATGAGGCCTGCACCATTATGACATGTCTAGGCTTTATGAACTCACTGTGATGATGAGGCCTGCGCCATTATGACATGACTGGGCTTTATGAGGTCAGTGTGGTAATGAGGCCTGCTCCATTATGACATGTCTGGGCTTTATGAGGTCAGTGTGATGATGAGGTCTGCACCCTTATGAAATGTCTGAGCTTTATGAGGTCACTGTGATGATGAGGGCTGCACCATTATGAGGTGCCACAGCTTTATGAGGTCACTGTGATGATGAGACCTGCACCATTATGTCATGTCTTGGCTCTATGAGGTCAGTGTGATGATGAGGCCTGCACCATTATGACATATCTGGGCTTTATGAGGTCACTGTGATGATGAGGCCTGCACCATTCTGACATGTCTGGGCTTTATGAACTCACTGTCATGATGAGGCCTGCACCATTATGACATGACTGGGCTTTGTGAGGTCAGTGCCATGACGAGGCCTGCACCATTATGACATGTCTGGTCTTTATGAGGTCAGTGCCATACGGAAGCCTGCACCATGATGACATGTCTGGGTTTTATGAGGTCAGTGTGATGATGAGGTCTGCACCCCTAATACATGTCTGGGCTTTATTATGTCACTGTGATTATGAGACCTGCGCCATTATGAGGTGTCAGGACTTTATGATGTCAGTGTGATGACGAGGCGTGCACCATTATGACATGTCTGGGCTTTATGACATCAGTGTGATGATAAGTCCTGCACCATTATGAGGTGTCTGGGCTTTATGAGGTCAGTGTGATCTTGAGGCCTACACCATTATAACATGTCTGGGCTTTATGAGGTCAGTGCCATGATGAGACCTGCACCATAATGTCGTGTCTGGGTTTTATGAGGTCACTGTGATGATGAGGCCTGCACCATTATGAGGTGTCTGGTCTTTTTGAGGTCACTGTGATGATGAGGCCTGCGCCATTATGACATGACTGGGCTTTATGAGGTCAGTGTGATGATGAGGCCTGCACCAGTATGACATGACAGGGCATTATGAGGTCAGTGCCATGAGGAGACCTGCACCATTATGACATGTCTGGGCTTTATGAGGTCAGTGCCATGATGAGGCCTGCAACATTTTGACATATCTGGGCTTTATGACGTCAGTGTGGTAATGAGGTCTGCACCATTCTGACATGTCTGGGCTTTATGAGGTCAGTGCCATGACGAGGCGTGCACCATTATGACATGTCTGGGCTTGATGAGTTCACTGTGATGATGAGGCCTGCACCATTATGTGGTGTCTGGGCTTTATGAGGTCAGTGTGATGATGAGACCTGCACCACTATGACATATCTGGGCTTTATGTGGTCAGTGCCATGAGGAGGCCTGCACCATTATGACATGTCTGGGCTTTATGAACTCACAGTGATGATGAGACCTGCACCATTATGACATGTCTGGGCTTTATGAGGTCAGTGCCATGACGAGCGGTGCACCATTATGACATGTCTATCCTTTATGAGGTCAGTGTGATGATGAGGCCTGCACCATTATGAGGTGTTTCAACTTTATGAGGTCACTGTGATGCTTAGGCCTGCACCATTATGACGTATCTGGTCTTTATGAGGTCAGTTCCATGAGGAGGCCTGCACCATTATGACATGTCTGGGATCTATGAGGTCAGTGCCATGATGTCGCCTGCACCATTATGCCATGTCTGGGCTTTATGAGGTCAGTGCCATGATGAGGCCTGCACCATTAGGACATGTCTGGGCCTTATGAGGTCACTGTGATGATGAGGCCTGCACTATTATGACGTGTCTTGGCTTTATTAAATCACTGTGGTGATGAGACCTGAACAATTACGAAATGTCTGGGCTTTATGATTTCAGTGTGATGATGCGGCCTGCACCATTATGACATGTCTGGGCTTTATTACGTCACTGTGATTACCAGACCTGCACCATTATGAGGTGTCTGGGCTTCATCAGGTCACTGTGATGATGAGACCTGCACCATTATGACATGTCTCGGTTTTATGAGGTCAGTGCCATGGTGACTCCTGCACCATTATAACCTGTCTGGGTTTTATGAGGTCAGTGCCATGATGGGTCCAGCACCATTATGACATGTCTGGGCTTTATGAGGTCAGTTTGATGATGAAACCAGCACCATTATGACATGTGTGGGCTTTATGAGGTCAGTGCCATGAGGGGGCCTGCACCATTTTGACATGTCTGGGCTTTATGAGGTCAGTGCCATGATGAGGCCTGTACCATAATGACGTACCTGGGCTTTATCAGGTCACTGTGATGATGAGGCGTGCACCATTATGAGGTGTCTGGTCTTTTTGAGGTCACTGAGATGATGAGGCCTGCACCATTATGATATATCTGGGCATTATGAGGTCAATGTGAAGATGAGGCCAGCCCCATGATGTGGTGTTTCGGGTTTATGATGTCACTGTGATGATGAGACCTGCACCATTATGACATGTCTCGGCTCTATGAGGTCAGTGTGATGATGAGGCCTGCACCATTATGACATATCTGGGCTTTATGAGTTCACTGTGATGATGAGGCCTGCACCATTATGACATGACTGGGCTTTGTGAGGTCAGTGCCATGACGAGGCCTGCACCATTATGACACATGAGGTCTGGCCTGCACCATTATGACATATGGGAGGTCAGTGCCATACGGAAGCCTGCACTATTATGACATGTCTGGGTTTTATGAGGTCAGTGTGATGATGAGGTCTGCACCCCTAATACAAGTCTGGGCTTTATTATGTCACTGTGATTATGAGGCCTGCACCATTATGAGGTGTCAGGACTTTATGATGTCAGTGTGATGACGAGGCGTGCACCATTATGACATGTCTGGGCTTTATGACATCAGTGTGATGATAAGTCCTGCACCATTATGAGGTGTCTGGGCTTTATGAGGTCAGTGTGATCTTGAGGCCTACACCATTATAACATGTCTGGGCTTTATGAGGTCAGTGCCATGATGAGGCCTGCACCATAATGTCGTGTCTGGGTTTTATGAGGTCACTGTGATGATGAGGCCTTCACCATTATGAGGTGTCTGGTCTTTTTGAGGTCACTGTGATGATGTGGCCTGCGCCATTATGTGGTGTCTGGGCTTTATGCGGTCAGTGCCATGAGGAGACCTAAACCATTATGACATGTCTGGGCTTTATGAGGTCAGTGCCATGATGAGGCCTGCAACATTATGACATTTCTGAGCTTTATGACGTCAGTGTGGTAATGAGGTCTGCACCATTCTGACATGTCTGGGCTTTATGAGGTCAGTGCCATGACGAGGCGTGCACCATTATGACATGTCTGGGCTTTATGAGGTCACTGTGATGATGAGGCCTGCACCATTATGTGGTGTCTGGGCTTTATGAGGTCAGTGTGATGATGAGGCCTGCACCACTATGACATGTCTGGGCTTTATGAGGTCAGTGCCATGAGGAGGCCTGCACCATTATGACATGTCTGGGCTTTATGAACTCACAGTGATGATGAGACCTGCACCATTATGACATGTCTAGGCTTTATGAGGTCAGTGCCATGACGAGGCGTGCACCATTATGACATGTCTAGGCTTTATGAGGTCAGTGTGATGATGAGGCCTGCACCATTATGAGGTGTCTCAGCTTTATGAGTTCACTGTGATGATGAGGCCTGCACCATTATGACGTGTCTGGTCTTTATGAGGTCAGTTCCATGAGGAGGCCTGCACCATTATGACATGTCTGGGATCTATGAGGTCAGTGCCATGATGTCGCCCGCACCATTATGAGGGGTCAGGGCTTTATGAGGTCAGTGCCATGATGAGGCCTGCACCATTAGGACATGTCTGGGCCTTATGAGGTCACTGTGATGATGAGGCCTGCACTATTATGACGTGTCTTGGCTTTATTAAATCACTGTGGTGATGAGACCTGAACAATTACGAAATGTCTGGGCTTTATGATTTCAGTGTGATGATGCGGCCTGCACCATTATGACATGTCTGGCCTTTATTACGTCACTGTGATTACCAGACCTGCACCATTATGAGGTGTCTTGGCTTCATCGGGTCACTGTGATGGTGAGACCTGCACCATTATGACATGTCTCTGTTTTATGAGGGTCAGTGCCATGTGACTCCTGCACCAATTAACATGTGTCTGGGTTTTCTGAGGTCCGTGCCATGATGGGTACAGAACCATTATGGACAGCCTGGGCTTTATGAGGTCAGTTTGATGATGAAACCAGCACCATTATGACATGTGTGGGCTTTATGAGGTCAGTGCCATGAGGAGGCCTGCACCATTTTGACATGTCTGGGCTTTATGAGGTCAGTGCCATGATGAGGCCTGCACCATAATGACGTACCTGGGCTTTATCAGGTCACTGTGATGATGAGACGTGCACCATTATGAGGTGTCTGGTCTTTTTGAGGTCACTGAGATGATGAGGCCTGCACCATTATGACATATCTGGGCTTTATGAGGTCAATGTGAAGATGAGGCCAGCCCCATGATGTGGTGTTTCGGGTTTATGATGTCACTGTGATGATGAGACCTGCACCATTATGACATGTCTCGGCTCTATGAGGTCAGTGTGATGATGAGGCCTGCACCATTATGACATATCTGGGCTTTATGAGGTCACTGTGATGATGAGGCCTGCACCATTCTGACATGTCTGGGCTTTATGAGGTCACTGTGATGATGAGGCCTGCACCATTATGACATGACTGGGCTTTGTGAGGTCAGTGCCATGACGAGGCTTGCACCATTATGACATGTCTGGGCTTTATGAGGTCACTGTGATGATGAGGCCTGCACCATTATGTGGTGTCTGGGCTTTATGAGGTCAGTGTGATGATGAGGCCTGCACCACTATGACATGTGTGGGCTTTATGAGGTCAGTGCCATGAGGAGGCCTGCACCATTATGACATTTCTGGGCTTTATGAACTCACAGTGATGATGAGACCTGCACCATTATGACATGTCTGGGCTTTATGAGGTCAGTGCCATGACGAGGCGTGCACCATTATGACATGTCGAGGCTTTATGAGGTCAGTGTGATGATGAGGCCTGCACCATTATGAGGTGTCTCAGCTTTATGAGGTCACTGTGATGATCAGGCCTGCACCATTATGACGTGTCTGGTCTTTATGAGGTCAGTTCCATGAGGAGGCCTGCACCATTATGACTTGTCTGGGATCTATGAGTTCAGTGCCATGATGTCGCCTGCACCATTATGAGGTGTCAGGGCTTTATGAGGTCAGTGCCATGATGAGGCCTGCACCGTTAGGACATGTCTGGGCCTTATGAGGTCACTGTGATGATGAGGCCTGCACTATTATGACGTGTCTTGGCTTTATTAAATCACTGTGGTGATGAGACCTGAACAATTACGAAATGTCTGGGCTTTATGATTTCAGTGTGATGATGCGGCCTGCACCATTATGACATGTCTGGGCTTTATTACGTCACTGTGATTACCAGACCTGCACCATTATGAGGTGTCTGGGCTTCATCAGGTCACTGTGATGATGAGACCTGCACCATTATGACATGTCTCGGTTTTATGAGGTCAGTGCCATGGTGACTCCTGCACCATTATAACATGTCTGGGTTTTATGAGGTCAGTGCCATGATGGGTCCAGCACCATTATGACATGTCTGGGCTTTATGAGGTCAGTTTGATGATGAAACCAGCACCATTATGACATGTGTGGGCTTTATGAGGTCAGTGCCATGAGGAGGCCTGCACCATTTTGACATGTCTGGGCTTTATGAGGTCAGTGCCATGATGAGGCCTGCACCATAATGACGTACCTGGGCTTTATCAGGTCACTGTGATGATGAGGCGTGCACCATTATGAGGTGTCTGGTCTTTTTGAGGTCACTGAGATGCTGAGGCCTGCACCATTATGACATATCTGGGCTTTATGAGGTCAATGTGAAGATGAGGCCAGCCCCATGATGTGGTGTTTCGGGTTTATGATGTCACTGTGATGATGAGACCTGCACCATTATGACATGTCTCGGCTCTAGGAGGTCAGTGTGATGATGAGGCCTGCACCATTATGACATATCTGGGCTTTATGAGGTCACTGTGATGATGAGGCCTGCACCATTCTGACATGTCTGGGCTTTATGAACTCACTGTGATGATGAGACCTGCACCATTATGACATGACTGGGCTTTGTGAGGTCAGTGCCATGACGAGGCGTGCACCATTATGACATGTCTGGGCTTTATGAGGTCAGTGCCATACGGAAGCCTGCACTATTATGACATGTCTGGGCTTTATGAGGTCAGTGTGATTATGAGGTCTGCACCCCTAATACATGTCTGGGCTTTATTATTTCACTGTGATTATGAGGCCTGCACTATTATGAGGTGTCAGGACTTTATGATGTCAGTGTGATGACGAGGCGTGCACCATTATGATATGTCTGGGCTTTATGACATCAGTGTGATGATAAGTCCTGCACCATTATGAGGTGTCTGGGCTTTATGAGGTCACTGTGATGATGAGACCTGCACCATTATCACGCGTCTGGTCTATATGAGGGCAGTGCCATGACGAGACCTGCACCATAAGCATAATGTCGTGTCCTGGAGTTTTAATGAGGTCCACTGTGTGATGAGCCGCAACCTTATGAGGTGTCTGGTCTTTGTTTGAGGTCACGGTGATGATGAGGCCTGCTGCGCAGTTATTGTGGTGTCCTGTGCTTCTGAGGTCAGTGTGATGATGAGCCTGCCCAGTAATGACTGACAGGGCTTTATGAGGTTAGTGCCATGACGAGGTCTGCACCATTATGACATGTCTGGGCTGTATGAGGTCAGTGCCATGATGAGGCCTGTACCATTATGACATGTCTGGGCTTTATGAGGTCAGTGCCATGATGAGGCCTGCACCATTATGACATATCTGGGCTTTATGAGGTCAGTGCCATGATGAGGCCTGCACCATTATGACATGTCTGGGCTTTATGAGGTCAGTGCCATGATGAGGCATGCACCATTATGACACGTCTGGGCATTATGACGTCAGTGCCATGATGATGCCTGCACCATTATGACATGTC
>NW_024105162.1:46919-59780 GCF_003945595.2 Pipra filicauda | reverse complement strand
CACCTGAAGCTAAAGCTTCCAGACTTTGTTTCCTGGTGGAAGGAGCTGCTGTTCCCTTTTTTCAGCCCTGCGCTGCAATGGCCTGTCCCACCTCCTGGAAAATTGAATCCAGCTGAAGATTCCTACCAGACAAAAGGTGCCACCAACAGAAAGGTCTTTTTTCTGCCCTTTAAGTACCCAGGGTGCACCAACAACTGCACCTCAGAGCCAAAATTTCCAGACTTTTTTTCCTTAGGAAAAGAGCTGCTGTTCCATTTTTTCTCCCCTGCGCTGCAATGGCCGGTCCCACCTCCTGGAAAATTCAATCCAGCTGAAGATTGCTGCCAGACAAAAGGTACCACCACAGAAAGTTCTTGCTGCCTCACAAGTGCCCAGGCTGCCCCAAGAACTGCACGTGAAGCCAAAGCTTCCAACCTTTTTTCGTGGTGAAAAGAGCTGCTGTTCCCTTTTTTCCGCCCTGCTCTCAATGGCCGGTCCCACCTCCTGGAACACTGAATCCAACTGAAGATTCCTACCAGACAAAAGGTGCCACCACAAGAAAGGTCTTGCTGACCAAGAAGTGCCCAGGCTGCCCCAACAACTGCACCTGAAGCCAAAGGATCCAGACTTTTTTTTTTTTCGTGGAAAGATCTGCTGTTCCCTTTTTCAGCACCGTGCTACAATGGCTTGTCCCACCTCCTCAAAAATTTACTCCAAATGAAGATTCCTGCCTAACAAAAGGTGCCCCCACAGAAAGTTCTTGCTGCCCAAGATGTGCCCAGGCTGCAGCAACTGCACCTTAAAGCCAAAGCTTCCAGACTTTTTTTCCTTAGAGATAGAGCTGCTGTTCCCTTTTTTCAGCCCTGCGCTGCAATGGCCTTTCCCACCTCCTGAAAAATTCAATGCAAATGAAGATTCCTGTCAGACAAAAGGTGCCACCACAGAAAGCTCTTGCTGCCCCAGAAGTGCCCAGGCTGCCCCAACAACTGCACCTCAAAGCCAAAGCTTCCAGCCTTTTTTTCCTTAGGGAAAGAGCTGCTATTCCCTTTTTCAGCCCTGCGCTGCAATGACCGGTCCCACCTCCTGAAAAATTCAATGCAAATGAAGATTCCTGCCAGACAAAAGGTGCCACCACAGAAAACTCTTCCTTCCCAAGAAGTGCCCATGCTTCACCAACTACACCTGAAGCCAAAGCTTCCAGCCTTTTTCTCCTGATGGAAAGAGCTGCTGTTCCCTTTTTTCAGCCCTGCGCTGCACTGGCCGGTCCCACCTCCTGGAACATTGAATCCAAATGAAGATTCCTGCCAGACAAAAGGTGCCACCACAGAAAGCTCTTTGCTGCCCAAGAAGTGCCCAGGCTGCCCCAACAACTGCACCTCAAAGCCAAAGCTTCCTGACTTTTTTTCCTGGTGGAAAGAGCTGCTGTTCCCTTTTTTCAGGCCTGCGCTGCAATGGCCGGTCCCACCTCCTGGAAAATTTCCTCTAAATGAAGATTCCTGCCAGACAAAAGGTGCCACCACAGAAAGGTCTTGCTGCCCAAGAAGTGCCCAGGCTGCCCCACCAATTACACCTGAAGCCAAAGCTTCCAGTTGTTTTTTTCCTTAGGGAAAGAGCTGCTGTTCTCTTTTTCAGCCCTGCTCTGCAATGACTGGTCCCACCTCCTGGAAAATTGAATCCAAATGAAGATTCCTGCCAGACAAAAGGTGCCACCACAGAAAGTTCTTCCTGGCCAAGAAGTGCCCAGGATGGCCCAATAACTGCACCTGAAGCCAAAGCTTCCAGCCTTTTTTTCCTGGTGGAAAGAGCTGCTGTTCCCCTTTTTCACCCCTGCGCTGCAATGGCCCGTCCCACCTCTTGAAAAATTGAATCCAAATGAAGATTCCTGCCAGACAAATGGTGCCACCACAGAAAGTTCTTGCTGCCCAAGAAGTTCCCAGGCTGCCCAACCAACCACACCTGAAAGCAAAGCTGCCCGACTTTTTTTCCTGGTGGAAAGAGCTGCTGTTCCCTTTTTTCAGGCCTGTGATTCAATGGCCTGTCCCACCTTTTGAAGAATTAAATCCAACAGAAGATTCCTGCCAGACAAAAGGTGCCACCACAGAAAATTCTTCCTTCCCAAGAAGTTCCCAGGCTGCCCCAACAACTGGACCTGAAGCCAGAGGATCCAGACTTTTTTCCTTAGGGAAAGAGCTGCTGTTCCATTTTTCAGCCCTGCGCTGCAATGGCCGGTCCCACCTCCTGAAAAATTGAATCCAAATAAAGATTCCTGTCAGACAAAAGGGGCCACCACAGAAAACTCTTCCTGTCCAAGAAGTGTTTAGGCTGCCCCAACAACTGCACCTCAAAGCCAAAGCTTCCAGACTTTTTTTCCTGGTGGAAAGAGCTGCTGTTCCCTTTTTTCAGCCCTGCACTGCAATGGCCAGTCCCACCTCCTGAAAAATTGAATCCAAATGAAGATTCCTGCCAGACAAAAGGTGCCACCACAGAAAGGTCTTCCTGCCCATGAAGTTCCCAGGCTGCCCAAACAACTGTACCTGAAGCCAAAGGTTCCAGTCCTTTTTTCATGGTTGAAAGAGCTGCTGTTCCCTTTTTTCAGCCCTGCGCTGCAATGGCTGGTCCCACCTCCTGAAAACTTCAATCCAAATGAAGATTTCTGCCAAACAAAAGGTGCCACCACAGAAAACTCTTCCTGCCCAAGAAGTTCCCAGGCTTCCCAAACAACTGCACCTGAAGCCAAAGCTTCCAGACATTTTTTCCTTAAGGAAAGAACTGATGTTCCCTTTTTCTGCTTTGTGCTGCAAGGGGCGGTCTCACCTTTTAAAAGATTGAATCGAAATGTAGATTCCTGCTCGACAAAAGGTGCCACCACAGAAAGTTCTTGCTGCCCAAGAAGTGCCCAGGCTGCCCCACCAACTGCAACTGAAGCTAAAGCTTCCAGACTTTTTTTCCTGGTGGAAGGAGCTGCTGTTCCCTTTTTTCAGCCCTGCGCTGCAATGGCCTGTCCCACCTCCGGGAAAATTGAATCCAGCTGAAGATTCCTACCAGACAAAAGGTGCCACCAACAGAAAGGTCTTTTTTCTGCCCTTGAAGTACCCAGGGTGCACCAACAACTGCACATCAGAGCCAAAATTTCCAGACTTTTTTTCCTTAGGAAAAGAGCTGCTGTTCCATTTTTTCTCCCCTGCGCTGCAATGGCCGGTCCCACCTCCTGAAAAATTCAATCCAGCTGAAGATTGCGGCCAGACAAAAGGTACCACCACAGAAAGTTCTTGCTGCCTCACAAGTGCCCAGGCTGCCCCAAGAACTGCACGTGAAGCCAAAGCTTCCAACCTTTTTTCGTGGTGAAAAGAGCTGCTGTTCCCTTTTTTCAGCCCTGCTCTCAATGGCCGGTCCCACCTCCTGGAACACTGAATCCAACTGAAGAATCCTACCAGACAAAAGGTGCCACCACAAGAAAGGTCTTGCTGACCAAGAAGTGCCCAGGCTGCCCCAACAACTGCACCTGAAGCCAAAGGATCCAGACTTTTTTTTTTTCGTGGAAAGATCTGCTGTTCCCTTTTACAGCACCGTGCTACAATGGCTTGTCCCACCTCCTGAAAAATTGAATCCAAATGAAGATTCCTGCCTAACAAAAGGTGCCCCCACAGAAAGTTCTTGCTGCCCAAGATGTGCCCAGGCTGCAGCAACTGCACCTCAAAGCCAAAGCTTCCAGACTTTTTTTCCTTAGAGATAGAGCTGCTGTTCCCTTTTTTCAGCCCTGCGCTGCAATGGCCTGTCCCACCTCCTGAAAAATTCAATGCAAATGAAGATTCCTGCCAGACAAAAGGTGCCACCACAGAAAGCTCTTGCTGCCCAGAAGTGCCCAGGCTGCCCCAACAACTGCACCTCAAAGCCAAAGCTTCCAGCCTTTTTTTCCTGGTGGAAAGAGCTGCTATTCCCTTTTTCAGCCCTGCGCTGCAATGGCCTGTCCTACCTTTTGAAAAATTAAATCCCACAGAAGATTCCGGCCAGACAAAAGGTGCCACCACAGAAAACTCTTCCTTCCCAAGAAGTGCCCATGCTTCACCAACTACACCTGAAGCCAAAGCTTCCAGCCTTTTTCTCCTGATGGAACGAGCTGCTGTTCCCTTTTTTCTGCCCTGCGCTGCAATGGCCGGTCCCACCTCCTAGAAAAATTTCTCTAAATGAAGATTCCTGCCAGACAAAAGGTGCCACCACAGAAAGCTCTTTGCTGCCCAAGAAGTGCCCAGGCTGCCCCAACAACTGCACCTCAAAGCCAAAGCTTCCTGACTTTTTTTCCTTAGGGAAAGAGCTGCTGGTCCCTTTTTTCAGGCCTGCGCTGCAATGGCCGGTCCCACCTCCTGGAACATTGAATCCAAATGAAGATTCCTGCCAGACAAAAGGTGCCACCACAGAAAGGTCTTGCTGCCCAAGAAGTGCCCAGGCTGCCCCTCCAATTACACCTGAAGCCAAAGCTTCCAGTTTTTTTTTTCCTTAGGGAAAGAGCTGCTGTTCTCTTTTTCAGCCCTGCTCTGCAATGACTGGTCCCACCTCCTGGAAAATGGAAGTTAAATGAAGATTCCTGCCAGACAAAAGGTGCCACCACAGAAAGTTCTTCCTGGCCAAGAAGTGCCCAGGATGGCCCAATAACTGCACCTGAAGCCAAAGCTTCCAGACTTTTTTCCCTGGTGGAAAGAGCTGCTGTTCCCTTTTTTCACCCCTGCGCTGCAATGGCCCGTCCCAGCTCTTGAAAAATTGAATCCAAATGAAGATTCCTGCCAGACAAATGGTGCCACCACAGAAAGTTCTTGCTGCCCAAGAAGTTCCCAGGCTGCCCAACCAACCACACCTGAAAGCAAAGCTTCCCGACTTTTTTTCCTGGTGGAAGGAGCTGCTGTTCCCTTTTTTCAGGCCTGTGATTCAATGGCCTGTCCCCCTTTTCAAGAATTAAATCCAACAGAAGATTCCTGCCAGACAAAAGGTGCCACCATAGAAAATTCTTCCTTCCCAAGAAGTTCCCAGGCTGCCCCAACAACTGTACCTGAAGCCGATATGGATCCAGACGTGTTTTTCCTGGTGAAAAGAGCTCTGTTCCATTATTATCAGCCGGCGCTGCAAGGGCCGTCCCACCTCCTGAAAAATTGAATTCTCAAATAAGATTCCGGTGTCAGACAAAATGGTTCACCACAGAACTCTTGCCTGTCCAGAATGTTTGGGCTCCCCAACAACTGCACCTAAAACCAAAGCTTCCAGACTTTTTTTCGCTTTGGAAAGAGCGGCTTGCTTGTTCCCCCTTTTTTTTCCGCCCGCGCTGCAATGCCAGTCCCACCGTTCCTGAAAAATTGAATCCAAATGAAGATTCCACCAACAAAGGTGCCACCACGAAAAGTGTCGTGACTGCCCAAGAAGTGGCCCAGTGCCTGGCCCCACCAACGGCACCTTAAGCTAAAGCCGTCCACTTTTTTCTGGTTGAAAGAGCTGCTGTTCCCCTTTTTCAGCCCTGCTCTGCAATGGCTGGTCCCACCTCCTGAAAACTTCAATCCAAATGAAGATTTCTGCCAAACAAAAGGTGCCACCACAGAAAGGTCTTTTTTCTGCCCTTGAAGTACCCAGGGTGCACCAACAACTGCACCTCAGAGCCAAAATTTCCAGACTTTTTTTCCTTAGGAAAAGAGCTGCTGTTCCATTTTTTCTCCCCTGCGCTGCAATGGCCGGTCCCACCTCCTGAAAAATTCAATCCAGCTGAAGATTGCTGCCAGACAAAAGGTACCACCACAGAAAGTTCTTGCTGCCCCACAAGTGCCCAGGCTGCCCCAAGAACTGCACATGAAACCAAAGCTTCCAACCTTTTTTCGTGGTGAAAAGAGCTGCTGTTCCCTTTTTTCAGCCCTGCTCTCAATGGCCGGTCCCACCTCCTGGAACACTGAATCCAACGGAAGATTCCTACCAGACAAAAGGTGCCACCACAAGAAAGGTCTTGCTGACCAAGAAGTTCCCAGGCTGCCCCAACAACTGCACCTGAAGCCAAAGGATCCAGACTTTTTTTTTTCGTGGAAAGATCTGCTGTTCCCTTTTTCAGCACCGTGCTACAATGGCTTGTCCCACCGCCTGAAAAATTTACTCCAAATGAAGATTCCTGCCTAACAAAAGGTGCCCCCACAGAAAGTTCTTGCTGCCCAAGATGTGCCCAGGCTGCAGCAACTGCACCTCAAAGCCAAAGCTTCCAGACTTTTTTTCCTTCGAGATAGAGCTGCTGTTCCCTTTTTTCAGCCCTGCGCTGCAATGGCCTGTCCCACCTCCTGAAAAATTCAATGCAAATGAAGATTCCTGCCAGACAAAAGGTGCCACCACAGAAAGCTCTTGCTGCCCCAGAAGTGCCCAGGCTGCCCCACCAACTGGACCTCAAAGCCAAAGCTTCCAGCCTTTTTTTCCTGGTGGGAAGAGCTGCTATTCCCTTTTTCAGCCCTGCGCTGCAATGGCCTGTCCTACCTTTTGAAAAATTAAATCCCACAGAAGATTCCTACCAGACAAAAGGTGCCACCACAGAAAACTCTTCCTTCCCAAGAAGTGCCCATGCTTCACCAACTACACCTGAAGCCAAAGCTTCCAGCCTTTTTCTCCTGATGGAAAGAGCTGCTGTTCCCTTTTCTCAGGCCTGAGCTACAATGGCCTGTCACAACTCCTTAAAAATTTTCTCTAAATGAAGATTCCTGCCAGACAAAAGGTGCCACCACAGAAAGCTCTTTGCTGCCCAAGAAGTGCCCAGGCTGCCCCAACAACTGCACCGCAAAGCCAAAGCTTCCTGACTTTTTTTCCTTAGGGAAAGAGCTGCTGTTCCCTTTTTTCAGGCCTGCGCTGCAATGGCCGGTCCCACCTCCTGGAAAATTTCCTCTAAATGAAGATTCCTGCCAGACAAAAGGTGCCACCACAGAAAGGCCTTGCTGCCCAAGAAGTGCCCAGGCTGCCCCACCAATTACACCTGAAGCCAAAGCTTCCAGTTTTTTTTTTCCTTAGGGAAAGAGCTGCTGTTCTCTTTTTCAGCCCTGCTCTGCAATGACTGGTCCAACCTCCTGGAAAATGGAATTTAAATGAAGATTCCTGCCAGACAAAAGGTGCCACCACAGAAAGTTCTTCCTGGCCAAGAAGTGCCCAGGATGGCCCAATAACTGCACCAGAAGCCAAAGCTTCCAGCCTTTTTTTCCTGGTGGAAAGAGCTGCTGTTCCCTTTTTTCACCCCTGCGCTGCAATGGCCCGTCCCACCTCTTGAAAAATTGAATCCAAATGAAGATTCCTGCCAGACAAATGGTGCCACCAGAGAAAGTTCTTGCTGCCCAAGAATTTCCCAGGCTGCCCAACCAACCACACCTGAAAGCAAAGCTTCCCGACTTTTTTTCCTGGTGGAAAGAGCTGCTGTTCCCTTTTTTCAGGCCTGTGATTCAATGGCCTGTCCCACCTTTTGAAGAATTAAATCCAACAGAAGATTCCTGCCAGACAAAGGTGCCACCACAGAAAATTCTTCCTTCCCAAGAAGTTCCCAGGCTGCCCCAACAACTGTACCTGAAGCCAGAGGATCCAGACTTTTTTCCTTAGGGAAAGAGCTGCTGTTCCATTTTTCAGCCCTGCGCTGCAATGGCCGGTCCCACCTCCTGAAAAATTGAATCCAAATAAAAATTCCTGTCAGACAAAAGGTGCCACCACAGAAAACTCTTCCTGTCCAAGAAGTGTTTAGGCTGCCCCAACAACTGCACCTCAAAGCCAAAGCTTCCAGACTTTTTTTCCTGGTGGAAAGAGCTGCTGTTCCCTTTTTTCAGGCCTGCGCTGCAATGGCCAGTCCCACCTCCTGAAAAATTGAATCCAAATGAAGATTCCTGCCAGACAAAAGGTGCCACCACAGAAAGGTCTTCCTGCCCAAGAAGTTCCCAGGCTTCCCAAACAACTGCACCTGAAGCCAAAGCTTCCAGACTTTTTTTCCTTAAGGAAAGAACTGATGTTCCCTTTTTTCTGCTTTGTGCTGCAAGGGGCGGTCTCACCTTTTAAAAGATTGAATCGAAATGTAGATTCCTGCTCGACAAAAGGTGCCACCCCAGAAAGTTCTTGCTGCCCAAGAAGTGCCCAGGCTGCCCCACCAACTGCACCTGAAGCTAAAGCTTCCAGACTTTTTTTCCTGGTGGAAGGAGCTGCTGTTCCATTTTTCAGCCCTGCGCTGCAATGGCCTGTCCCACCTCCTGGAAAATTGAATCCAGCTGAAGATTCCTACCAGACAAAAGGTGCCACCAACAGAAAGGTCTTTTTTCTGCCCTTGAAGTACCCAGGGTGCACCAACAACTCCACCTCAGAGCCAAAATTTCCAGACTTTTTTTTCATTAGGAAAAGAGCTGCTGTTCCATTTTTTCTCCCCTGCGCTGCAATGGCCGGTCCCACCTCCTGAAAAATTCAATCCAGCTGAAGATTGCTGCCAGACAAAAGGTACCACCACAGCAAGTTCTTGCTGCCTCACAAGTGCCCAGGCTGCCCCAAGAACTGCACGTGAAGCCAAAGCTTCCAACCTTTTTTCGTGGTGAAAAGAGCTGCTGTTCCCTTTTTTCAGCCCTGCGCTGCAATGGCCTGTCCCACCTCCTGAAAAATTCAATGCAAATGAAGATTCCTGCCAGACAAAAGGTGCCACCACAGAAAGCTCTTGCTGCCCCAGAAGTGCCCAGGCTGCCCTAACAACTGCACCTCAAAGCCAAAGCTTCCAGCCTTTTTTTCCTGGTGGAAAGAGCTGCTATTCCCTTTTTCAGCCCTGCGCTGCAATGGCCTGTCCTACCTTTTGAAAAATTAAATCCCACAGAAGATTCCTGCCAGACACAAGGTGCCACCACAGAAAACTCTTCCTTCCCAAGAAGTGCCCATGCTTCACCAACTACACCTGAAGCCAAAGCTTCCAGCCTTTTTCTCCTGATGGAAAGAGCTGCTGTTCCCTTTTTTCACCCCTGCGCTGCAATGGCCGGTCCCACCTCCTGGAACATTGAATCCAATGAATATTCCTGGCCGACAAAAGGTGCCACCACAGAAAGTGTGTCCTTCCTGGCCCAAGAAGTGCCCAGATGGCCCAGAACTGCACCTGAAACCAAAGCTTCCAGACTTTTTTTTTCCTGTGGAAAGAGCGGACTGTTCCCTTTTTTCACACCCCTGCGCGCTGAGATGGCCCCCGTCCCCACCTCTTTAAATTGAAATCGCAAATGAGATTCTGCCAGACAAATGGTGCCGCCACAAAAAATTCCTTGCGGCCCAAGCCCAAGAAGTTCCCAGGCTGCCCAACCAACCACACCTGAAAGCAAAGCTGCCCGACTTTTTTTCCTGGTGGAAAGAGCTGCTGTTCCCTTTTTCAGGCCTGTGATTCAATGGCCTGTCCCACCTTTTGAAGAATTAAATCCAACAGAAGATTCCTGCCAGACAAAAGGTGCCACCACAGAAAATTCGTCCTTCCCAAGAAGTTCCCAGGCTGCCCCAACAACTGTACCTGAAGCCAGAGGATCCAGACTTTTTTCCTTAGGGAAAGAGCTGCTGTTCCATTTGTCAGCCCTGCGCTGCAATGGCCGGTCCCACCTCCTGAAAAATTGAATCCAAATAAAGATTCCTGTCAGACAAAAGGTGCCACCACAGAAAACTCTTCCTGCCCAAGAAGTTCCCAGGCTGCCCCAACAACTGTACCTGAAGCCAAAGGTTCCAGTCCTTTTTTCATGGTTGAAAGAGCTGCTGTTCCCTTTTTTCAGCCCTGCGCTGCAATGGCTGGTCCCACCTCCTGAAAACTTCAATCCAAATGAAGATTTCTGCCAAACAAAAGGTGCCACCACAGAAAACTCTTTGCTTCCAAGGAAGTTCCCAGGCTTCCCAAACAACTGCACCTGAAGCCAAAGCTTCCAGACTTTTTTTCCTTAAGGAAAGAACTGATGTTCCCCTTTTTCTGCTTTGTGCTGCAAGGGGCGGTCTCACCTTTTAAAAGATTGAATCGAAATGTAGATTCCTGCTCGACAAAAGGTGCCACCACAGAAAGTTCTTGCTGCCAAAGAAGTGCCCAGGCTGCCCCACCAACTGCACCTGAAGCTAAAGCTTCCAGACTTTTTTTCCTGGTGGAAGGAGCTGCTGTTCCCTTTTTTCAGCCCTGCTCTCAATGGCCGGTCCCACCTCCTGGAACACTGAATCCAACTGAAGATTCCTACCAGACAAAAGGTGCCACCACAAGAAAGGTCTTGCTGACCAAGAAGTGCCCAGGCTGCCCCAACAACTGCACCTGAAGCCAAAGGATCCAAAATTTTTTTTTTTTTCGTGGAAAGATCTGCTGTTCCCTTTTTCAGCACCGTGCTACAATGGCTTGTCCCACCTCCTGAAAAATTTACTCCAAATGAAGACTCCTGCCTAACAAAAGGTGCCCCCACAGAAAGTTCTTGCTGCCCAAGATGTGCCCAGGCTGCACCAACTGCACCTCAAAGCCAAAGCTTCCAGACTTTTTTTCCTGAGAGATAGAGCTGCTGTTCCCTTTTTTCAGCCCTGCGCTGCAATGGCCGGTCCCACCTCCTGAAAAATTCAATGCAAATGAAGATTCCTGCCAGACAAAAGGTGCCACCACAGAAAACGCTTCCTTCCCAAGAAGTGCCCATGCTTCACCAACTACACCTGAAGCCAAAGCTTCCAGCCTTTTTCTCCTGATGGAAAGAGCTGCTGTTCCCTTTTTTCAGCCCTGCGCTGCAAAGGCCGGTCCCACCTCCTGGAACATTGAATCCAAATGAAGATTCATGCCAGACAAAAGGTGCCACAACAGAAAGTTCTTCCTGCCAAAGATGTGCCCAGGCTGCCCCAACAACTGCACCTCAAAGCCACAGCTTCCAGTCTTTTTTTCCTGGTGGAAAGAGCTGCTGTTCCCTTTTTTCAGGCCTGCGCTGCAATGGCCTGTCCCACTTCCTGGAAAATTGAATCCAAATGAAGATTCCTACCAGACAAAAGGTGCCACAACAGAAAGTTCTTCCTGCCAAAGATGTGCCCAGGCTGCCCCAACAACTGCACCTCAAAGCCAAAGCTTCCTGACTTTTTTTCCTTAGGGAAAGAGCTGCTGTTCCCTTTTTTCAGCCCTGCGCTGCAATGGCCAGTCCCACCTCCTGAAAAATTGAATCCAAATAAAGATTCCTGTCAGACAAAAGGTGCCACCACAGAAAGGTCTTCCTGCCCAAGAAGTTCCCAGGCTGCCCCAACAACTGTACCTGAAGCCAAAGGTTCCAGTCCTTTTTTCATGGTTGAAAGAGCTGCTGTTCCCTTTTTTCAGCCCTGCGCTGCAATGGCCAGTCCCACCTCCTGAAAACTTCAATCCAAATGAAGATTTCTGCCAAACAAAAGGTGCCACCACAGAAAACACTTCCTGCCCAAGAAGTTCCCAGTCTTCCCAAACGACTGCACCTGAAGCCAAAGCTTCCAGACTTTTTTTCCTTAAGGAAAGAACTGATGTTCCCTTTTTTCTGCTTTGTGCTGCAAGGGGCGGTCTCACCTTTTAAAAGATTGAATCGAAATGTAGATTCCTGCTCGACAAAAGGTGCCACCACAGAAAGTTCTTGCTGCCCAAGAAGTGCCCAGGCTGCCCCGCCAACTGCACCTGAAGCTAAAGCTTCCAGACTTTTTTTCCTGGTGCAAAGAGCTGCTGTTCCATTTTTCAGCCCTGCGCTGCAATGGCCTGTCCCACCTCCTGGAAAATTGAATCCAGCTGAAGATTCCTACCAGACAAAAGGTGCCACCAACAGAAAGGTCCTTTTTCTGCCCTTGAAGTACCCAGGGTGCACCAACAACTGCACCTCAGAGCCAAAATTTCCAGACTTTTTTTCCTTAGGAAAAGAGCTGCTGTTCCATTTTTTCTCCCCTGCGCGGCAATGGCCGGTCCCACCTCCTGAAAAATTCAATCCAGCTGAAGATTGCTGCCAGACAAAAGGTACCACCACAGAAAGTTCTTGCTGCCTCACAAGTGCCCAGGCTGCCCCAAGAACTGCACGTGAAGCCAAAGCTTCCAACCTTTTTTCGTGGTGAAAAGAGCTGCTGTTCCCTTTTTTCAGCCCTGCTCTCAATGGCCGGTCCCACCTCCTGGAACACTGAATCCAACTGAAGATTCCTGCCAGACAAAAGGTGCCACCACAGAAAGCTCTTGCTGACCAAGAAGTGCCCAGGCTGCCCCAACAACTGCACCTCAAAGCCAAAGCTTCCAGTCTTTTTTTCCTGGTGGAAAGAGCTGCTATTCCCTTTTTCAGCCCTGCGCTGCAATGGCCTGTCCTACCTTTTGCAAAATTAAATCCCACAGAAGATTCCTGCCAGACAAAAGGTGCCACCACAGAAAACGCTTCCTTCCCAAGAAGTGCCCATGCTTCACCAGCTACACCTGAAGCCAAAGCTTCCAGCCTTTTTCTCCTGATGGAAAGAGCTGCTGTTCCCTTTTTTCAGCCCTGCGCTGCAATGGCCGGTCCCACCTCCTGGAACATTGAATCCAAATGAAGATTCCTGCCAGACAAAAGGTGCCACCACAGAAAGTTCTTCCTGGCCAAGAAGTGCCCAGGATGGCCCAATAACTGCACCTGAAGCCAAAGCGTCCAGACTTTTTTTCCTGGTGGAAAGAGCTGCTGTTCCCTTTTTTCACCCCTGCGCTGCAATGGCCCGTCCCACCTCTTGAAAAATTGAATCCAAATGAAGATTCCTGCCCGACAAATGGTGCCACCACAGAAAGTTCTTGCTGCCCAAGAAGTTCCCAGGCTGCCCAACCAACCACACCTGAAAGCAAAGCTTCCCGACTTTTTTTCCTGGTGGAAAGAGCTGCTGTTCCCTTTTTTCAGGCCTGTGATTCAATGGCCTGTCCCACCTTTTGAAGAATTA
>NW_024105162.1:0-43697 GCF_003945595.2 Pipra filicauda | reverse complement strand
AGGTGCCACCACAGAAATGT
Organism: Pipra filicauda; assembly: GCF_003945595.2. Classification (NCBI taxonomy): domain Eukaryota; kingdom Metazoa; phylum Chordata; class Aves; order Passeriformes; family Pipridae; genus Pipra; species Pipra filicauda. Next base: position 43,677 of record NW_024105162.1, on the reverse strand, counting down.
CTTGCTGCCCAAGAAGTGCCCAGGCTGCCCCACCAATTACACCTGAAGCCAAAGCTTCCAGTTTTTTTTTTCCTTAGGGAAAGAGCTGCTGTTCTCTTTTTCAGCCCTGCTCTGCAAAGACTGGTCCCACCTCCTGGAAAATGGAATTTAAATGAAGATTCCTGCCAGACAAAAGGTGCCACCACAGAAAGTTCTTCCTGGCCAAGAAGTGCCCAGGATGGCCCAATAACTGCACCTGAAGCCAAAGCTTCCAGCCTTTTTTCCTGGTGGAAAGAGCTGCTGTTCCCTTTTTTCACCCCTGCGCTGCAATGGCCCGTCCCACCTCTTGAAAAATTGAATCCAAATGAAGATTCCTGCCAGACAAATGGTGACACCACAGAAAGTTCTTGCTGCCCAAGAAGTTCCCAGGCTGCCCAACCAACCACACCTGAAAGCAAAGCTTCCCGACTTTTTTTCCTGGTGGAAAGAGCTGCTGTTCCCTTTTTTCAGGCCTGTGATTCAATGGCCAGTCCCACCTTTTGAAGAATTAAATCCAACAGAAGATTCCTGCCTAACAAAAGGTGCCACCACAGAAAATTCTTCCTTCCCAAGAAGTTCCCAGGCTTGGCCCCCACAACCTGTTACTGAAGCCAGAGGACCAGACTTTTCCTTAGGAAAAGAGCTGCTGTTCCCTTTTTTCAGGCCTGCGCTGCAATGGCCGGTCCCACCTCCTGGAAAATTTCCTCTAAATGAAGATTCCTGCCAGACAAAAGGTGCCACCACAGAAGGGTCTTGCTGCCCAAGAAGTGCCCAGGCTGCCCCACCAATTACACCTGAAGCCAAAGCTTCCAGTTTTTTTTTTCCTTAGGGAAAGAGCTGCTGTTCTCTTTTTCAGCCCTGCTCTGCAATGACTGGTCCCACCTCCTGGAAAATGGAATTTAAATGAAGATTCCTGCCAGACAAAAGGTGCTACCACAGAAAGTTCTTCCTGGCCAAGAAGTGCCCAGGATGGCCCAATAACTGCACCTGAAGCCAAAGCTTCCAGACTTTTCTTCCTGGTGGAAAGAGCTGCTGTTCCCTTTTTTCACCCCTGCGCTGCAATGGCCCGTCCCACCTCTTGAAAAATTGAATCCAAATGAAGATTCCTGCCAGACAAATGGTGCCACCACAGAAAGTTCTTGCTGCCCAAGAAGTTCCCAGGCTGCCCCAACAACTGTACCTGAAGCCAAAGGTTCCAGTCCTTTTTTCATGGTTGAAAGAGCTGCTGTTCCCTTTTTTCAGCCCTGCGCTGCAATGGCTGGTCCCACCTCCTGAAAACTTCAATCCAAATGAAGATTCCTGCCAAACAGAAGGTGCCACCACAGAAAACTCTTCCTGCCCAAGAAGTTCCCAGGCTTCCCAAACAACTGCACCTGAAGCCAAAGCTTCCAGACTGTTTTTCCTTAAGGAAAGAACTGATGTTCCCTTTTTTCTGCTTTGTGCTGCATAGGGCGGTCTCACCTTTTAAAAGATTGAATCGAAATGTAGATTCCTGCTCGACAAAAGGTGCCACCACAGAAAGTTCTTGCTGCCCAAGAAGTGCCCAGGCTGCCATACCAACTGCACCTGAAGCTAAAGCTTCCAGACTTTTTTCCTGGTGGAAGGAGCTGCTGTTCCCTTTTTTCAGCCCTGCGCTGCAATGGCCTGTCCCACCTCCTGGAAAATTGAATCCAGCTGAAGATTCCTACCAGACAAAAGGTGCCACCAACAGAAAGGTCTTTTTTCTGCCCTTGAAGTACCCAGGGTGCACCAAGAACTGCACCTCAGAGCCAAAATTTCCAGACTTTTTTTCCTTAGGAAAAGAGCTGCTGTTCCCTTTTTCTACCATGCGTGCAATGGCGGGTTCCCACCGCCTTGAAAAATTCAATCAGTGAAGATTGATGCCAGGAACACAAGGGTACCACCACAGACGTTCTTGCTGCCACTCACAATGCCCAGGCTGCCACCCAGACTGCACCGTGAAGTCCAAGCTTCCAAACCTTTTTTTAGTGGTGGGAAAGAGCTTGCTTATTCCCTTTTTCAGCCCCGCGCTGCAATTGCCTGTCCTACCTTTGAAACATCAATCCCCAACAGAAGATTCCTGCCAGACAAAAGGTGCCACCACAGAAAGTTCTTCCTGGCCAAGAAGTGCCCAGGATGGCCCAATAACTGCACCTGAAAGCAAAGCTTCCAGACTTTTTTTCCTGGTGGAAAGAGCTGCTGTTCCCTTTTTTCACCCCTGCGCTGCAATGGCCCGTCCCACCTCTTGAAAAATTGAATCCAAATGAAGATTCCTGCCAGACAAATGGTGCCACCACAGAAAGTTCTTGCTGCCCAAGAAGTTCCCAGGCTGCCCAACCAACCACACCTGAAAGCCAAGCTTCCCGACTTTTTTTCCTGGTGGAAAGAGCTGCTGTTCCCTTTTTTCAGGCCTGTGATTCAATGGCCTGTCCCACCTTTTGAAGAATTAAATCCAACAGAAGATTCCTGCCAGACAAAAGGTGCCACCACAGAAAATTCTTCCTTCCCAAGAAGTTCCCAGGCTGCCCCAACAACTGTACCTGAAGCCAGAGGATCCAGACTTTTTTCATTAGGGAAAGAGCTGCTGTTCCATTTTTCAGCCCTGCGCTGCAATGGCCGGTCCCACCTCCTGAAAAATTGAATCCAAATAAAGATGCCTGTCAGACAAAAGGTGCCACCACAAAAAACTCTTCCTGTCCAAGAAGTGTTTAGGCTGCCCCAACAACTGCACCTCAAAGCCAAAGCTTCCAGACTTTTTTTCCTGGTGGAAAGAGCTGCTGTTCCCTTTTTTCAGCCCTGCGCTGCAATGGCCAGTCCCACCTCCTGAAAACTTCAATCCAAATGAAGATTTCTGCCAAACAAAAGGTGCCACCACAGAAAACTCTTCCTTCCCAAGAAGTTCCCAGGCTGCCACAAACAACTGCACCTGAAGCCAAAGCTTCCAGACTTTTTTTCCTTAAGGAAAGAACTGATGTTCCCTTTTTTCTGCTTTGTGCTGCAAGGGGCGGTCTCACCTTTTAAAAGATTGAATCGAAATGTAGATTCCTGCTAGACAAAAGGTGCCACCACAGAAAGTTCTTGCTGCCCAAGAAGTGCCCAGGCTGCCCCACCAACTGCACCTGAAGCTAAAGCTTCCAGACTTTTTTTCCTGGTGGAAGGAGCTGCTGTTCCCTTTTTTCAGCCCTGCGCTGCAATGGCCTGTCCCGCCTCCTGGCAAATTGAATCCAGCTGAAGATTCCTACCAGACAAAAGGTGCCACCAACAGAAAGGTCTTTTTTCTGCCCTCGAAGTACCCAGGGTGCACCAACAACTGCACCTCAGAGCCAAAATTTCCAGACTTTTTTCCTTAGGAAAAGAGCTGCTGTTCCATTTTTTCTCCCCTGCGCTGCAATGGCCGGTCCCACCTCCTGAAAAATTCAATCCAGCTGAAGATTGCTGCCAGACAAAAGGTACCACCACAGAAAGTTCTTGCTGCCCCACAAGTGCCCAGGCTGCCCCAAGAACTGCACGTGAAGCCAAAGCTTCCAACCTTTTTTCGTGGTGAAAAGAGCTGCTGTTCCCTTTTTTCAGCCCTGCTCTCAATGGCCGGTCCCACCTCCTGGAACACTGAATCCAACTGAAGATTCCTACCCGACAAAAGGTGCCACCACAAGAAAGGTCTTGCTGACCAAGAAGTGCCCAGGCTGCCCCAACAACTGCACCTGAAGCCAAAGGATCCAGACTTTTTTTTTTTTCGTGGAAAGATCTGCTGTTCCCTTTTTCAGCACCGTGCTACAATGGCTTGTCCCACCTCCTGAAAAATTTACTCCAAATGAAGATTCCTGCCTAACAACAGGTGCCCCCACAGAAAGTTCTTGCTGCCCAAGATGTGCCCAGGCTGCACCAACTGCACCTCAAAGCCAAAGCTTCCAGACTTTTTTTCCTTAGAGATAGAGCTGCTGTTCCCTTTTTTCAGCCCTGCGCTGCAATGGCCTGTCCCCCCTCCTGAAAAATTCAATGCAAATGAAGATTCCTGCCAGACAAAAGGTGCCACCACAGAAAGCTCTTGCTGCCCCAGAAGTGCCCAGGCTGCCCCAACAACTGCACCTCAAAGCCAAAGCTTCCAGCCTTTTTTTCCTGGTGGAAAGAGCTGCTCTTCCCTTTTTCAGCCCTGCGCTGCAATGGCCTGTCCTACCTTTTGAAAAATTAAATCCCACAGAAGATTCCTGCCAGACAAAAGGTGCCACCACAGAAAACGCTTCCTTCCCAAGAAGTGCCCATGCTTCACCAACTACACCTGAAGCCAAAGCTTCCAGCCTTTTTCTCCTGATGGAAAGAGCTGCTGTTCCCTTTTTTCTGCCCTGTGCTGCAATGGCCGGTCTCACCTTCTGGAACCTTGAATCCAACTGAAGATTCCTGCCAGAGAAATGGTGCCACCACAGAAAGCTTTTTGCTGCCCAAGAAGTGCTCAAGCTGCCCCAACAACTGCACCTGATGCCAAAGCTTCCAGACTTTTTTTCCTGGTGGAAAGAGCTGCTGTTCCCTTTTTTCTGCCCTGCGCTGCAATGGCCTTTCCCACCTCCTGGAAAATTTACTCCAACAGAAGATTCCTGCCAGACAAAAGGTGCCACCACAGAAAACTCTTGCTGCCCAAGAAGTGCCCAGGCTGCCCCAACAACTCCACCTGAAGCCAAAGCATCCAGACTTTTTTTCCTTAGGGAAAGAGCTGCTGTTCCCTTTTTTCTGCCATGCGCTGCAATGGCCTTTCCCACCTCCTCGAAAATTTACTCCAACTGAAGATTCCTGCCAGACTAAAGGTGCCACCACGGAAAACTTTTGCTGCCCAAGAAGTGCCCAGACTACCCCAACAACTGCACCTGAAACCAAAGCATCCAGACTTTTTTTCCTGGTGGAAGGAGCTGCTGTTCCCTTTTTTCTGCCCTGCGCTGCAATGGCCTGTCCCACCTCCTGGAAAATTTACTCTAAATGAAGATTCCTGCCAGACAAAAGGTGCCACCACAGAAAACTCTTTGCTGCCCAAGAAGTGCCCAGGCTGCCCCAACAACTGCACCTGAAGCCAAAGCTTCCAGACTTTTTTCCTGTTGGAAGAGCTACTGTTCCCTTTTTTCAGGCCTGCGCTGCAATGGCCGGTCCCACCTCCTGGAAAATTTACTCTAAATGAAGATTCCTGCCGCACAAAAGGTAACACCACAGAAAGTTCTTGCTGACCCAGAAATGCCCAGGCTTCTCCAACAACTACACCTCAAGCCAAAGCTTCCAGACTTCTTTTCCTGGTGGAAGGAGCTGCTGTTCCCTTTTTTCTGCCCTGCGCTGCAATGGCCGGTCCCACCTCCTGGAATTTTGAATCCAAATCAAGATTCCTCCTAGACAACAGTTGCCACCACAGAAAACTCATGCTGCCCAAGAAGTGCCCAGACTACTCCAACAACTGCACCTCAAAGCCAAAGCCTCCAGTCTTTTTTTCCTGGTGGAAGGAGCTGCTGTTCCCTTTTTTCAGCCCTGCGCTGCAATGGCCGGTCCCACCTCCTGGAAAATTGTATCCAACTGATGATTCCTGCCAGACAAAAGGTGCCACCACAGAAAGCTCTTGCTGCCCAAGAAGTGCCCAGACTACCCCAACAACTTGACCTCAAAGCCAAAGCCTCCAGTCTTTTTTTCCTGGTGGAAGGAGCTGCTGTTCCCTTTTTTCAGGCCTGCACTCCAATGGCCGGTCCCACCTCCTGGAATTTTGAATCCAAATCAAGATTCCTCCTAGACAAAAGGTGCCACCACAGAAAACTCTTGTTGCCCAAGAAGTGCCCAGACTATCCCAACAACTCCACCTCAAAACCAAATCTTCCAGACTTTTTTTCCTGGTGGAAAGAGCTGCTGTTCCCTTTTTTCAGCCTGGCTCTGCAATGGCCTGTCCCTCCTCCTGGAAAATTTACTCTAAATGAAGATTCCTGCCAGACAAAAGGTGCCACCACAGAAAACTCTTGCTGCCCAGGAAGTGCCCAGGCTGCCCCAACAACTCCACCTGAAGCCAAAGCTTCCCGACTTTTTTTCCTGGTGGAAGATGCTGCTGTTCCCTTTTTTCAGGCCTGCACTGCAATGGCCTGTCCCTCCTCTTGGAAAATTGAATCCAACTGAAGATTCCTACAAGACAAAAGGTGCCACCACAAAAAACTCTTGCTGCCCTAAAAGTGCCAAGGCTGCCCCAACAACTGGACCTGAAACCAAAGGATTCAGACTTTTTTTCCTGGTGGAAAGAGCTGCTGTTCCCTTTTTTCAGCACTGTACTACAATGGCTTGTCCCACCTCCTGAAAAATTGAATCCAAATGAAGATTCCTGCCAGACAAAAGGTGCCATGTAACGGGGGTACTTTTGAATTAGATGATCATTGGAGCATAGATGCGTTAGAACGGAATCATATTAGGATGTGAAACCAGCCAGAGTATGGTACAATGTAACTTCATGGCACAGGTTAATTGTAAGGTCCATTGTGCTTTTTAGCAAGTCAGCTTGATATCCCCTATTATCAGAGCTGAGTTCTTCCTTGGTTTTGCTACATATTGCAAGATAGATACATCTACCCTTGAAACACAGTGGTAGAGGTCATACATAGAGGTGAGAAAGATGATGATGGGAGGAAGATTCTGTGGGCAGGGGTCGCTCACCCCTTGCCCTACAGCAGGGCATGCACAGACTGTTGCTATCAGGTGATGAACAGGCGGGGTTTGGCTGCCATTCAGGCATCACCTTATACTGGGTACTGGCCCTACGTGGTGTAATGTGGAGCTGATAAAATGGGGTGTCAGGACTGCTGGGGTGAGCGATCCTCATCCTGCCATGGAGACTGTGTTGCTCCGCGGGGACGCCCGCTAAGCACGGGCACCAACCAGCTGCTGCAGATCCTGGCAGCCCTGGCCTGTCTGTGTGGGTAAGCACAGGTTATTGACAGGAAGCAACTGAGGGAACAAACTTTTTAATATCCTTTTAGTGTTCCTTTAATTCCCCTTTTATGTTTATGGTATTTTTCCTTTAGTTTCCCTCTTTACTAACCAATATCGTGTTATCCATAATATTGTGTTAAGATCCTTTTTTGGTATCCCTTTTCACTAGTTAATACTGTATTAAATGCTGTTTGTAGTATTTGTTTTAATGCCACCCGATAAGGTAGTTATGTTGTATCCTTTTTTAGTTTTTGATTCCTCTTGCTAAGTTTATTACTATTATTATTATTCTCACTGTAATAAAAGATATTTTGTGTGTTTGAGTATTTCTGGCACATGTCTTTATTCTGGACATGTATCCAAACGAACGGTTACAATCACAGCTCCCCTGTGACATCAGATCTTTCCTGTGACATCACATCCTCTCCATGATATCACACCTGCTCTGTGACATCACGTCCTTCCTGAGACATCACATCTTCCCTATGGCGTCACATCCATCATAAGACATCAAATCTCCCTTGTGATATCAGATCATCCCTGTGATGTCATGTCCTCCCTTGTGACATCACAGCTCCCCTGTGACATAACATCCTCCCTGTGACATCACATCCGTCCTGTGACATCCACATCTCCCCTATGACATCATATCGGTCCTGTGACATCACATTTTTCATGTGATATCCCAGCTCCCCTGTGATGTCACATGCATCATATGACATCACATCTCTCATGTGATAACATATTATCCCTGTGACATCACGTCCTCCCCTCTGACATCACATGTTCCTGTGACAACACACCTCCCTGTGACATCACATCTGTCCTATGATATCACATCCATCATATGACATCACATATATCCTGTGATATCATATCACTGTGATGTCACGTGCTCCCCTGTGACCTCACATCGTCCCTGTGACCTCACAGCTCCCTATGATAACACATCCACCCTGTGACATCACATTTCCCGTATGACATCACATCCATCATATGACATCACACCTCTCCTGTGATAGCAAATAATCCCTGTGACATCACATCCTCCCCTGTGACATCACATCTCCCCTATGACATCACACCTCCCCATGATATCACAGTTGCCCAGTGACATCATGCCCTTCCTGTGATGTCACATCTCTTCTGTGATATCATATCATCCCTGTGACATCCCGTGCTCGCCTGTGACATCAAATCCTCCCTGTGACATCACACCTCCCCTGTGACATCATATCCTTGTTGTGACATCAAGGCTCCTTTATGATGTCACATCCATCATATGACATCACATCTCTCCAGTGATATCATATCATCCCTCTGACATCACACCTGCCCTGTGACAGCCCATCCTCCCCATGACATCACATTGCCCCTGTGACATCACAGCTCCCCTATGACATCACATTTTTCTTTGACATCAAATCTCCCATATGACATCACGTCCATCATATGACATCACATCTTTTCTGTGATATCATAGAATACCTGTGAATGCATGTCATCCCCATGACATCACATCCTTCCTGTGACATCACATCCTTCCTGTGACATCATGTCCTCCCTGTGACATCACACCTCCTCCTGACATCACATCCATCCTTGTGACATCACAACCATAATATGACATCACATCTCCCCTATGACATCACACCTCCCCTGTGACATCAGACCTCTACTGTGATATCATATCATGCCTGTGATGTCAGGTCCTCCCCTGTGACATCACATCTTCCCTGTGACATCACAGTTCCCCTATGACATCATAGCCTTTCTATGACATCACATCTCCCCTATGATGTCACATCCTTCATATGATACCACATCTCTCTTGTGATATCCTGTCATCCCTGTGACATGACATGCTCCCCTGTGACATCACAGCTCTCCTATGATTTGGCACCCATCGTATGACATCACATTCTTCCTGTGACATCACATTTCCCAAATGACATTGCATCCTCCTCGTGACATCAGAGTTCCCCTGTGACATCACATCCTTTCTGTGACATCATATCTACCAACGTCACAACCATAATATGTCATCACATCTCCCTTATGACACCACACCTACCCTGTGACATCACATCCATCATACAAAATCACATCTCCCCTGCGACATCACATCCAGCCACATCCAGATCCATCCCAAGGTTGGGGGTGTGTGAGACAGGCAGAACCACAAATGCCTGCACAGCCCAGAGCAGTCAGTGTGGGGCTGTGCTTGCTGCTGCAGAGACCCCCAGGGAACAAACCCAGGCAGTAGGTAGGGAGGGGGTTTTTCCCTAAGGAGGACACTTGCCTTATTATTGCTTATCATTTGTAATCTCTTATAGATCTATCACACAACACCTAAGGATGGATTCTATAGAATATGTGCCATAGATATTTGGGTTGGGTCTGGCTGAGCTGCAGTTCAGTTCCCCACAGCAGCCCTCCCAGGGCTGGGCTTGGCATTGGCAGCTGGAAGGGGGTTGAGAACACCCCAGTGTTTTGGCCCCTGCTGAGCACAGCACCAACACTGGGACATTCCTTCCTTAGCTGAGGGCAAGAGCCTGGCAGGGGACCCAAGTAGGCCAGCTGAGCCCAACTGAGCCAAGGGACATTGCAGCCCATGGGAGGTCAGCTCAGCTCTAAAAGCTGAGGCAGGGAGCAGGAGGGGGGCATTCATTGTCTGATGGCTGCCTGCTGAGGAACCGTCCCGCGGACCCAAGCCCTGCTCCTCGGGAGTGGCCGACCATGGCTGCTCATGGGAAGCAGAGAACAAACCCTGCTGTCTTTGGCTTCTGTGTGCACAAGCTTTGTTCTGCTTTTTGCTTTAAATAAACTGCCTTATCCCAACCCACTATTTTGTTTTTCCCACCTTACTCTCTCCCATGTCCTGTTGGGAAGGGGAGTGATAGAGCGGCTGGGAGGGCACTTGGTGTCCAGCCAAAGTCAACCCACCACACACCTGAACACTTCCAGAGACTCCATCACCTCCCTGGGCTACTTGTTCCAATGCCTGAACACTCTCTCAGTGGAAAAAGGTTTCTTCAATATCTAATATGAACCTTGCCCAAGGCAATTTAAGGCCATTCCCTCACAACCTTTCACTGTAGCCTTGGCAGAAGAGAGTAACCCCCACCCCACTAAAACCTCCTTTCAGGTCATTGCAGAGAGCAATGAGGTCCCCCCTGAGCCTCCCCTTCTCCAGACTCAACAAGCCCAGTTCCCTCAGCCGTCCCTCAGCAGACATGTTTTCCAGAGCCTTCCCCAGCTCCGTTCCCTTCTCTGGACACGCTCCAGCCCCTCAAGGGCCTTTTTGCACTGAGGGGCCAGAACTGGACACAGCACTCCAGGTGGGGCCTCCCCAGTGCCCAGCACAGAGGGGCAATCAGTTCTCTGCTCCTGCTGGCCACACTCTTCTCCACAAAGGCCACGATGCCCTTGGCCTTCTTGCCCCCCTGGGCACACTCTGCCTCATATCCAGCCGCTGTCAAGCAGCACCCCCAAGTCCCTTCCTGCTGAGCAGCTCTCCAGCCCCTCTGCTCCCAGCCTGGAGCGTTCCAGGGGGTTGTTGGGACCCAAGGGCAGACCCTGACACTTGGCCTTATTGATCCAGCCTGTCCAGATCCCTCTGCAGAGCCTTCTTGCCCTCCAGCACATCCACACTCACACCCAACCTGGTGTTGTCCACGACTTTCCTGAGGGGGCACTCGATCCCCTGGCCCAGATCATCAATAATGATGTTAAACAGGAGCAGCCCCAACCCTGAGCCCTTGGGAACCCCACTAGTGACCGGCCCCACCTGGATTTCCTTCCATTCCCCACCACTCCCTGGCCCATCAGACACTTTGTCACCCAGCAAATAGTTCCCTGGGCAAGCCATGAGCAGCCAGTTTGTGCAGGAGATGCTGGGGGAGATGGTGCCAAAGGCTATCTGGAATTCCAGAGAGACACATCCTCAGCCTTTCCCTCAGCTGCTGAGCGGGTCCTTTGTCAGAGAAGGAGATGAGGTTGGACAGGCAGGACCTGCCTTTCCCAACCCCACGCTGGCTGGGCCTGATCCCCTGGTTGTCCTGCCCCTGCCATGGGATGGCACTGAGGAGGATCTGCTGCATGGACTTCCCTGGTCCTGAGGTCAATGGGACAGGCCAGGAGTTCCCCAGATCCCCCTTTTGGCCCTTCCTGGGGATGGGCATCCCATGTGCTTGTTGCCAGTCAGCTGGGACTTGTGCAGTTGTGCAGCACTGCTGGGGAATGAGTGAGTGGCTTGGCCAGCTCTTTCTCCAGCTCCCTCAGGACTCTTGGCTGCATCCCATGTGGGCCCAGGCACTTGGGGGGGTCTCACTGGCAGAGCAGGTCACTGACCATTTCCTCCTGCATTGTGGGGGCTTCACTCAGCTCCCCATCACCAGCTTCCAGCCAAAGCCTGCCTGCCAGGTGTCCAAGGGGTCAGTTCTGCTGCCCCCTCCTTCCTTCCCCCACAATGGAAAACTCCCTCATTTTGGGTCCCTGTACCCCAGACGGCTCCAACCACCACCTCACCCACCAGTCCCACAATCATGGGATGCTTTGGCTTGGGGGGCCTTAAAGAGCATCTCAGCACCCTCAGATTCAAGATTTCCTTCCTACTGCCTCCTGGAACTCTTCCCTCTATCCGTTTGAAGCCACTGCCCCTTGTCCTGTCACTCCAGGCCCTTGTCCAAAGTCTCTCTCCATCTTTCCTGTTGGCTCCCTTCAGGCACTGCAAGGCCACAATTCGGTCACCCCAAAGTCTTCTCTTCTCCAGCCTCAACAATCCCAGTTCTCTCAGCCTTTCCTCACAGCAGAGCTGCTCCATCCCTCTGATCCCCTTGCTGCTCCCCTCTGCACTCGCTCCAACAGGTCCATGTCCTTCCTGTGCTGGAGCCCAGAGCTGGAGGCAGCTCTGCAGGTGGGGCAGCATTACAGCCACGCATGTTCCAGCAAGGACATGGTGGAACCTCATGGAACCAAGGACCATTGTGACACTGCAGGGCCTTCTGGAGCCAAAGGAGCCCTGGGACACTGGGCAATCTCATGGAATCAAGGCAGCACTGTCACCCTGCGAAAACTCCTGGAATTCAGGGCCCATTGTGACACTGCAGCTCCCCATGGAACAAAAGGAACCCTGGGACGCTGCAGAAACTCATGGAACCAAGGGACCATTGGGACATTGAGAGGGCTGATGGAATCAGGAGTCCATTGGGACAATCCAGGGCCTCATGAAATCAAAGGAATTCTGGGACACTGTCAAACCTCCTGGAACCAAGGGTTCCTGCTGACATGTGTGTCCTCCTGGAACCAAGGGAGCCCTGAGATATTTCTGAACCTCCCAGAATCCAGGGGCCATTGGGACCCTGCAGAACCTCCTGCATTCAAGTGCTCCTTGTGAAACTGCAGGCTCTCCTGGAACCCAAGGATTCCTGGAACACTGCAGAGCTCACGGAACCAAGGGGCCACTGTCCCACTGCAGCTCCTTCTGAAGCACAAGGGACCCTGGGACAATGGGAAACCTCCGAGAATCCAAAGGGCATTTTGGGGACTGCAGGGCCTCATGGAACTAAAGGAACCTTTGGAGACTGTGGAAGTTCATGGAATCCAGGGGCCATTGGGACATGTGGGGCCTCCTGGAAGCAAAGGAACCCTGATAATTTCTGTGGGAACAAGTTAAGGCAGCAGCAGCTGCATTCAGTTAATCAGGATCCAAAAGGAGTGCTTTGGCCTTGACTGGTGTTTTCCATCCAGAGAGGGCTGTTTGCCAAAGTGGAAACCACTTGGAACGCTCTGCATGGCAGCCTGTGTTTTTCTCTGGTGGCTGAACACAGCCAGCACATGAGGGGAGGGGAATGTGTGGGATCAGGGCACTGCTTTGGGGCCATGCTGGGAATTCTAGTGGACTAAAAGACAAAGCCCAGGTGCTGTTTCCAAAGGAACCCCAATGAAAGGGGGATGGTGGAAAGATGGGAGGACCGCAATGGAACTCTGTGTGTGCAGCCTCATTTTCTCCTTCAGCGCCCACAGGAGAGGGGACAAAAAGTGGGGGTTGGGACCCCTAAACTGTTTGGGGGGGGAAAATTGGAGATTGAGGGGAAAATGGGAAAGTGGGAGGAACAGGGAAAAGGGTGGAAAAGGGAGCGTGGTCTGGCCAGTCTGACGGTCTCATGAGGGTCTTTGGGCACAGAGGGGGTTGGAAATGGGGGGTGCCCCCTGAGCTCCCAACTGACTGTGGGGTGCTGGGGGATGCTGGATCCAATCTCAGCCTTGGATTATGCCAACACTTTCAGTTTACAGGAATTACAGAGGTGTGACTGAAACACTTTTGTCCCCCAGGTTTTAATGATGGCAAATCAGATCTCTTGATAGAAATGAATTATTTAGGGTTACAAATGATCAGACAAAAGATCTTCATCAGAAATATTTACTGCACAACAGAAACACTAAAACTACCAGGAGTACAGGATAAGATAGGACAGTGCTCTACACTAAAGCAATTGTTGAAGCAATTCTACTCAAGCTGGCACAAAAGCAATAATTCTTAATTAGAGATGGATGGAACTCCCCCAGACCAACACTCATGAGGAGATCTCTGCTCTCAACCTCCAGCAGTGACCTTGGAGGGTCCCCAGCCAAGGCAGGAATCTCCACACACACCCCCCACACAGGAAGGGTTCTGTTGGACTGGCCCTTTGTGGTCGAAAGGGATGGACTGACAGTCACTGGAGTCCAGGGGTTGCCTCACCATCAGGGGCTTCATTTGGGGTGGAAGCAGCGGCCGAAGCTCTTCCCGCAGTTGGGGCACTGGTAGGGCTTCCCTTACTGGTGGGTCCGTTGGTGTTTGGTCAAGGTAGAGCTGTGGGGGAAGCTCTTCCCACACTCCCCACACTTGTAGGGCCTCTCTCCAGTGTGGATGCGCCAGTGGGTGACGAGGTGGGAGTTCCGGTTGAAGCCCTTCCCGCAGTCGGTGCAGCGGAAGGGCCTCTCATCCGTGTGCGTCCGATGGTGCACGAGGAGACTGGAGCTGGTCTGAAACCCCTTCCCACATTCCAAGCACTTGTAAGGTCGTTCCCCAGTGTGGATGCGTCTGTGGGTGATGAGGTTGGAGCTGTTCCTAAAGCTCTTCCCACATTCCTCACAGAGGTAGGGACTTTCCCCAGTGTGGATGTGCTGGTGTTGGATCAGGCTGGAGCTTTTCCTAAAGCTCTTCCCACATTCCTCACATGTGTAGGGCCGTTCCCCAGTGTGGATGTGTTGGTGGGTGCGGAGGCTGCAGTTGTCTCTGAAGCTCTTCCCACATTCCCCACACGTGTAGGGCCGTTCCCCAGTGTGGATGTGCAGGTGTCGGATCAGGCTGCAGCTGTCCCTAAAGCTCTTCCCACATTCCCCACACGTGTAGGGCCGTTCCCCGGTGTGGATGTGCAGGTGTCGAATCAGGTTGAAGCTGTCACTGAAGCTCTTTCCACAATCATTACACACGTAGGGCCATTCCCCAGTGTGGATGCACTGGTGTTTGAACAGGTGAGAGCTCTGGTTGAAGCTCTTCCCACATTCCCCACACATGTAGGGCCGTTCCCCAGTGTGGATCTGCTGGTGTCGGATCAGGTGGGAGTTGTTCTTGAAGCTCTTCCCACATTCCAAGCACCTGAGGGGCTTCTCCCTGCTGGGAGGCTGATCAGGGACCACCAGTTCGGAGCTACACCTCAAGCTCCGGCCGCCTTCCCGGCACAGGCTGGCTCTTTCCTCCTCAGAGCACCCTGGGATGGCTTTGGAGCCCCTCCTGCGGGGGGATCTCCGGCCCTTTTCCTCCCCGCTGCCTTCCTGCGCCGGGGAGCCCTTCAAAACGGCCTCTCCCACCAGGGTCTCACGGGGGGATTTGTCCTCCGGGCTCTCTGTCCTCACCTTGGGGCCTGGGGCAGGAAGCAAGAAGGACAGGCAGGGGATTTGCCTCCGGCCCACAGGGAAGGCCAAGGACATCCCCCCAACTCCGGCCCTGGCAGGACGGCGGCGCCAGCGGGGTTGTCCTGCAGCCGGGGCCATGCTCGGCTGACAGAGCCAGCACAACACCCGCCCAAAGGGACACTGACTTCCTCCTCACCTGCCTGGGGGGACCAAGGCATCTTCCTCTTCCTCGCAGCCTCCTCCTCCACCCGACCAAGCTTTGGGAAGGACAAATCCTGATGGGGGGAAAACAAGGGCTGAGCGCGTTGGCTTGGGGGTTCCTCCTGCCCAAGTCCATCTCTAGAACTCACTGGGCATCCTGTGTCCATAAAAACCTCCAAAACACCAAGATCCAGCTCAGAAAAACCCAAACCACTGACATTCAGGCAAAAAATTTTCAGAAATAGCAAGAAGACCCTTAGTCCCTCAAACTGCAAAAAGTTGAAATTCAGCTAAAAATACTCCAAAATATGAAGATTAGCCCAAAAAAATTCTCCCAGAAGTTCCCCCTCTCTGGTCTGTCCCCTCTGGGGTTCAGAGGGTCTCTCCTGTCTGAGATGCTGGGGGTCCCACTTAGGGATGCTGGGAGTGTTGGGGGTCCCAAGGGTTCCTTCTCCTCTGACTCTCGCCTTACTGGTGCCATGTTCCCAGACATTTCCCCTCTCCAGGTTCTCCACTGTGTTGTCCCAGGGAAACCAGAGGTCCCTCCTGTCCAGGTTTCCCCTTCTCCGCTCCCCCGTTTCAGGCTCCTGGGTCGCTTCTCTCGCCCCTTTCCCATCGTGGCCGCTCCACTCACCCGACAGCGGCAGGAAGGGCAGGGACAGGGGCGGAGCAGGAACACGAACAGCAGGAAAACAAGCACCTCCCCCCCATCCCGCGGGTACCTGGGAAGGGGAACTTATCCCAAATATCTTGGGGAGAGTGTGGGGGGTCGTGACATACTTGGGTTGCCAGCACAGATTTCCCTGCAAAGTCTGCAGTGAGTCAAGCTCTGGAGAGGAGATTGTGCCCCATGGATGGGATTGCAGAGGCTCCCTCAGGTCCCCAGCAGGAATCGGCAACCAGGAATAGACACAAAAGGCCCCCCCGAAGATTTCGGGGGCAGTGTCCTGTAGGGAGGGGACAGTGTCACCCCACCAGGGTGGAGCTGGCAAGTGGGAGGCTGCTCCAGGGGTCTGCAAGAGGCCTCGTGCTCTGCTCAGCCCCAGCACTGGCTGGTCCCAACACCCCCGGCTGCCCCCGGCCCTGGGCAGCTCTGCTGCCACAGGCTGTGCCCTCACCGTGGCCCTGCAATGGCCCTGCCTGTCCCTCACCCATGGCCCTGCCCGTGGCCCTGTCCCTTGGCTCTCTCTCTGCCAGCTCAGTGTGGGGCACACGGGCTGGGGGTCCCTCCCAAGCCCCCCGGGCAGCCGGCGTGGGCTGGGGGGATGTGAGGGCTGGGCCTGCTCAGCACAGCCCCGGCCTCGTGCCCAGCGCCTCTTTCCTGACCCACACAAGAGCTTCCCGGCCCCCCCCAGGGCTCCCCTGCTGCTGCCTCTGCTCCTGGCCCTGCCTTTGCTGCTCCCTTGGCTGGGGCAGCGGCTGCAGGGGGGGGTGGCAGCAGCTTCAGCTCCACGGCACTTCCTGGGGGGAGCTCAGCCCGGGGGGGACGGGCAGGGACCTGATGGGGATGGACAGGGGCCCAGCAGGGACAGACAGGGCCTGCAGGGGAAGGCACAGGGACAACCTGGCCCCCCACACTGCCACCGCTGTCTCTGCTCCTCCTTGCAGGCTCCGTGGCCAGGCACAGTTTGTGTTCCTGGGTGCCCACCATCTCAGCACTTGGAGACGCTCAAATCAGCGCCCGCAGCTCTGCAGCAAAGCCCCAGCTCACCTGGCACACAGGGGATGGACACAGCACCTTCTCAGGGATGGGCACTCACAGTTTCTTCTTTTCCCCACCACGGGGCTCTCCTTCCTCAGCAGCACCTCTGCCTTGCACTTATTCTCAGCCTCACCTCAGGGACAGCTCTGGGCTCACCTCCGCGCCACTTCTCAGCCTCACCTCCGGGCCTGGGCTCAAGGACAGGAACCTGCAGGGAGGGGACATCAGGTGCAAGCTCAGGGCTGCCTGCTTGCACTGGCCTCTGGGCTTCTTTCTCCTTCTACAACCAGCCCAGAACTCAGCCTGCTTTTCTAACACCACACATTTACAGACTAACCTTGGAGATAGATATGGACAGACATCTCGATCACCCTGGGGATAGAGCCTCAAGCATGTGCTGCCATAGGAATGGGAATCACAGAATCACAGAATCAGCCACGTTGGAAAAGACCTCCGAGATCATCAAGTCCAACCCTGGATCCAACCCTGCTGTGTTTCCCAGACCATGGCACTGATGCCACATCCACTCTCACCTTCAACACCTCCAGGGACGCTGACTCCACCCCCTCCCTGCCCAGCCCATTCCAAGGCCTGATTACTCTCCCAGGAAAAAAATTGCTTCCTAATATCCTACCTAAACCTCCCCTGGCACAGCTCAAGACCCAGCCCTCTTGTCCTACTGCTGCTTCCTGGCACAACAGCCCCACCCCCACCTGGCTCCAACCTCCTGGCAGGGACTTGCAGACAGTCAGGAGGTCTCCCCTGAGCCTCCTCTTCTCCAGCCTCAACACCCCCAGCTCCCTCAGCCTCTCCTCACACCACTTGGGCTCCACTCCCTTCCCCAGCCTCGCTGCTCTTCTCTGCACCTGCTCCAGCCCCTCCAGGGCCTTCCTCAACTCAGGGGCCCAGAGCTGGACACAGCACTCCAGGTGTGGCCTCACCAGCGCTCACTCCAGCCCAACAATCACTTCCCTGCTCCTGCTGACACACTCTTCCTCACACAGGACACCAGCCATTGGCCCTCCTGGCCACCTGGCCACACTCTGCCTCCTCTTCAGCTTCCTGTCCATCCCCACTCCCAGCTCCCTTTCTGCCTGCCTGCTCTCCAGACACTCTGGCCCCAGCCCGGGGGGCTGACGGGGCTTCTTGTGCCCAAAGGGCAGGACCCGGCCCTTGGCCTGCTGGAACCTCATCCCCTTGCAATCAGCCCATGGATCCAGCTGGGCCAGGTCCCTCTGCAGAGCCCTCCTGCCTTCCAGCACATCAACACACCCCAGCTTGGGGTCACCTGCACATTTGCTGATGAAATGCCTGGTTCTGCAGCAGCTGCAGATGCTCAAGGGGCAGCAGGACCAAGTCAGGGGCCTGGGGGGACCTGGGGGGCTTTGGGGTCCAGGAAGGTCCTGGGGGAGCTGGGGAGGGGCTTTGAGGATTGGAGGTACAGACCAGGACAGACCAGGACAGACCAGGACAGACCAGTACCTCCTCACTGCTCCCCAGATCTCTCCTGGAGCTGGGCCACATTGTTATGGGACACCTGAGCCCCCCCAGTGCCCTCCCAGTACAGCCCAGTGCCCCCAGTACAGCCCACTGTGTTCCTGTCCCAGGGTGCTGGGTGATCCCTCTTTGGGGGGTTGGAAGGGATTTGATGGGGGGGCTGCGGGAGATTTGGGGGGATCTGGAGTGGTGGGATGGGGATTTAGGGAGGCTTTAGGTGCATTTAGGGAAGTTAAAAGAGGTCTTAGGGGCATTGGAGGGTCAAAAGGATCTGTGTGGGGAGGGGATTAAAGGGAAAATGGGAGGTAGGGGATATTTGGGGGGTTAATGGGGCCTGGGGGGGGGAGAGGAGGGGCTGCACCATGAGCAGGTGAATCCTGAAACCCCCCTGGTGTCCCCAAGACCCTCCTGGTGTCCCTAATTCCCCCCCTGACACTCCAAGACAACCCTGGTGTCTCCAGTGTCCCCAGGGCCTCCCCATTGCCATTATTCCCTCCTTGACAGCCCCAATTCCACTATCCACAAACCCCTCCTCACTGTCCCAAAACCCCATCCCTGATGTCCCCAACCCTCCATCTCACCCCAGGAGCCCCCCCTGGACCCTCTGACCACAAAGACGACCCCCCCACCACGCTCACAGAAAGGCCAAGGGCATCTGGGGACACTTTGGGGACACGTTGGGGACAGTTGGGGGGCTTTGCAGGGCCCTGGGTGATTACTGGGGGATACTGGGATACACTGGGGGGAACCAGGGGGCACTGGGAAGGACTGGAGAATTACTGAGGGATGCTGGGAGGGCACTGGGAGAGACTGGGGAGTTTCTGGGGGATTACCAGGACACAGGGAGAGACACTGGCAGGTTACTGGGCCATACTGGGGGTTAGTGGGTGCTCACTGCAGGATCATTGGGCCATACTGGGGGGCAGTGGGAGGTCACTGGGCGATACTGGGGGCACTGGGATCCCCTTACCCGGATGTGGTACATATTCCCCCCCCGGACTTTGGGGGGCACCCCCAGGACTCCTTCCCCTGGGGGCTGGGAGATCCCCTGAACCCCACTGCTGGGCTTTAGGGGACCCCCCGGCCCCTCTGCCTGTGGGGTCTCTGTGTGCTGCGTGTTGGGGGTCTCTGGGGTTCGGGCGGAGCATTGGGATCCCCTTTCCCTGGGGTCGGTCCGCCGGGCCGGCAGGGGGCGCTGTGGCGGGAGGGGTATTGGCGGGTCGCGGGTAACGCCGGCGCGCCTGCGCAGTGCAGACAGGGCGCTCGATCAGACCCTGCCTCCCCCCGCGGCTTCCAGGCCCCGCGCTCTGCTCCTCGGGAACCCCCGAACCCCTCGGCTAAACCCTCCCGAGCCCTCCAGCCTTTCCACCCACAGCCGCGCTCCCCGCAGCCCCCGAGGGGATCCCCAGAGCCCCGCTCTCTCGCACCCCCCGCCAGCTTACAATGCATGCACGGGCCCAGCGCCATCTTGGTTTCCCGGCAGCCACCACGGCCCTCTGCGCGCGCAACGCCTTTCCTGACCCCGCCGCAGCCAATCAGGGCGCGGCCCCGCCCTCCGCCCGCCGGGGCTGTCCCGGGACCGGCCGTGCCCTGGGGCGGGGCTTTGCTGCAGTTTGGTGTTAAACCCAACAAACTGGGAGGGGGGACAGCCCCAGGAACCAGGGACTGGCTTCCTTTCCCCGCAGAGATGTGGAAAGCCAAGTCCCGGCTGCCCCCCGGCCGCCCCCAGCGCCTTCCACAGCTCCAGCCTCATCCCTCCTCCTCTCCCCTTTACTCGGCACCAGGTTCTCCCTCCTCCTCTCCCTGCCAGCTCGGAGGAAGGAGATTTCCCCCCCAGCACCCCCTGCCCCCTCGCCCTGTCCTGTTGTGCCCAGTTGGTATTTCTGGGGCTGCCCCCAGCGCAGCCGACCCGCCGTGCGCCGGCGTTTCTGAGGGAGCCCCATGGAATTCTTGCAAGGATTCCTGGGCTGGGCTGGCCCTGCCTGGGGGCCCAGGGCCACCAAAGCCGCTCCCTCACTGCCCTCCTCACCCGGGCAGGGCACAGAACACAGAAGAAAAGGCTGGGGGGTTGGGATAAGGGCAGGGAGAGGTCACTCACCCGCCGCTGTTACGGGTACGACAGACATGATTTGGAGAAATGACTGAATTTGTGACCAATCAAATCACAGCAGGAGAACGGGAAGGAAATCAAATCCTAAAAAATCATCAGGCTTCACTTCATCCCTGATTTCCTCCCTTCCTCCCCCCCCCCACCCCCGGTGGCCCAGGGAGATGGGAGTGGGGGTTGTGGTCAGTTCATCCCATGTTTGTGCTGCTGCTTCACCCTCAGGGAGAGGAGTCCTTCCCCTGCTCCAGCGTGGGGTCCCTTTCCATGGGTCAGTCCTTCCCCTGCTCCATCCAGCCTGGCTCCTTCCCATGGGAGACAGTCCTCCATGGACTTCTTGAACCTGAGTCCTTCCCATGGGATCAGTCCTTCAGGAATAGGCTGTTCCAGTGTGGGTCCCTTCCGTGGGGTCAGTCCCTCAGGAACAGGCTGTTCCAGTGTGGGTCCCTTCCATGGGGTCAGTCCCTCAGGAACAGGCTGTTCCAGTGTGGATCCCCCACGGGGTCACAAGTCCTGCCAGCAAATCTGCTCCAGTGTGGGCTCCTCCCTGGGCTGCAGGGGGGTCTCTGCTCCACCCTGGACTCACCCACAGGTCACAGGCCCTTCAGCTCAAGTTCACACAGAGTCCCAGCCACCAAGGAGCCCCAGACTGACACACAGCCAGGAGCCCCAGACAGCACCAGCAGCTGCAAATTTCAGCAGCACATCCCAGACACATCTGTGGGTATCTCCAACACTCCCAGCCCCACCCTGGACACCAACAAAGGCTGTTGTGGTTTCACCCCATGCAGCCCCCAAGCCCCTCCTGGCCACTCCTCACTCCCCCACCAGCAGGACCCTGGAGAGAACTGGGAGGGGAAAAGCTGGAAAACTTGTGGGTTGAGATAAAGATGGTTTAATAAGGACAAGCAAAAGCTGCACGCAGGAGCAAAACAAAACAGGGAATTCATTCCCTGCTTCCCATGGTTGGGCAGGTGTTCAGCACCTCCAGGAGAGCAGGGCCCTATCCCATGGAATGGTGACTTGGGAAAATAATCTCCATCACTCCAAACCTGTCCCAGCTGTGTCCCCTCCCAACCTCCCACACACCCCCAGCCCCTCCCCAGTGTGTCTGTGTGAGGGGCAGGAAAGGCCTTGGCTCTGGGTAAGCTCAGCACTAACAAAACCACCTCTGTGTTCTCAAGCCTGTGCTCAGCACAGAGTATTGTACAGTGTGACTTTATTGCACAAGTTAACTGAAAGGTCCATTGTGTTTTTTAGCAAGTCAACTTGATTTTCCTCATTATCAGAGCTGAGTTCCTCCTTGGCTTGGCCCCATACTGCAAGATGGACACAAATATACTTGAAACACAATGGGAGAGGTCGTCCATAGGGGTGAGAAAGATGATGGTGAGAGGAAGATTCTGTGGGCAGGGGTCACTCGCCCCTTGCCCTACAGCAGGGCATGCACAGAGTGTTGCTCTCAGGTGATGAACAGGCGGGGTTTGGCTGCCACTCAGGCATCACCTTATACTGGGTACTGGCCCTACGTGGTGTAATGTGGAGCTGATAAAATGGGGTGTCAGGACTGCTGGGGTGAGCGATCCTCATCCTGCCATGGAGACTGTGTTGCTCCGCGGGGACGCCCGCTAAGCACGGGCACCGACCAGCTGCTGCAGATCCTGGCAGCCCTGGCCTGTCTGTGTGGGTAAGCACAGGTTATTGACAGGAAGCAACTGAGAAAGCAAATGTTTTATATCCTTTTTTGGCATCCCTTTAACTCCTTTTTTTACTAGTTAATACTGTAATAAAAGCTGTCTTTAGTATTGTATGAATACCAACCGATAAAGTATTCTGTATTCTCTTTTAGCTTTTGATTCTCTTTGCTAGTAGTTTTTTTTATTCTTATGCAATAAAAGATTTTTTTTTTTTTTTTTTTTTTAGTGTTTGAATGTCTGTTGTACTTGTCTTTATTCCGGGCAAGTATTCAAACGAACCAATACTCCACATTCCACAGTCCTTTTGCCACCCATAACCAGTGACTCTGAGTTCCTGCTTCCCCAGCCCCCAGGGATGGTCTCCTTGTCTGCTCATTCCTCCACACTCTCTTCTCACTGATGGCATCTTAACAAGACAAGCCCCTGAGAATAATTTACTTGTAAGCCTTCAATTCTTTTGTGGTTAATTAGACAGATCTCAGAAGTGTATTCCAAGTCAATATACTGTATTATTAAAACCATGAGAAAAGATGTCTTTCTTATGGCCTGTTTACTCTTTTCCTGTTTTTACATTGATATCAGCAATCTCAATTTGATAGTGATCCTGGGCACCTCCTAATTCAGTCTGAACAGATACGAAAATTAGGACCCTTTATGTCTGACAATCCATCAGACTTTATCCCTATCCCCACCCCACCATTCCCTCATCAAACCCCTGGGACTCAAAGCAGCCTTGGGCAAATCTGAGCTTCCTCCACTCAAGGCTGGACCTGCAGGTTTCAGCTCCTTGGCACCAACTCCCACCTGCTTGGCTTGGAGAAAGAGCTGCCCAAGACACAGAGGGATGTTCATTTATTGCCAGCAAACAAAACCAGAGGAATGCACAGCTCAATAAAACCCAAAAGTCCTTCCATAGTCTTAAACCAATGGCAAACACCTTCTGTGTCAAGCACAGATCCCAAGATCCCCCCAACACTCCCTGCCCTGGATTCTGTCCATATTTGCCCTTTGCACACAGTGAGTCACACACTGAAGTCACAAGTTCCCTTGATCCGCAGAGGGAGGAAAAGAGAAAGTGAATGAATTTCTGTGTTGCGCAGAGTAAAATCTACATTTATTCCAATAATCTGGGGTGACAGAAAGGTTTTCAAGCATCCTCTGTAGTATCTGTTCACTGGGGAAACATCTGTGTGGAGGGCCAGGCGCAGGGAGTGGTGGGCAATGGAGTTCCATCCAGGGGTGTTCCCAGGGCTCAGCACTGGGCTCAGGGCACTTCAATCTCTTTCTCAATGATCTGCACAAGGACATCGAGTGCAGCCTCAGGCAGTTCCCAGGGGACACCAAGCTGGGGGGGGAGTGTTGATGTGCTGGAGGGCAGGAAGGCTCTGCAGAGGGATCTGGACAGGCTGGATCCATGGGCCCAGGCCACTTGGAGGAGGTTCAACAAGGCCAAGTGCCAGGTGTTCTACCTGAGACACTTTCATCTGGTCAGTCCCATCCCCCTGTCCATTGCTGGATGTCACTCAGGAGCCCAACTCTTGGCTCCTTGTGCATCTCCAGGATGGACTTTCACAGCCAACCTCTCTGCCCGGGTGGCAGGAGGGCCGACCCTGATAAGGCCTAAAATCCCATCAGACAATGCCAACAGTGCCAGCTCTCATGCAAGCTGTCTGTGAGATCTGAGAGTTACCGGTGGCACCATGGGAATGGTTTTGGTGTTGGATGATGCTCAAACCAACCTGGTTCACCCAACTCCAAACACACATCCTGCTTTTGGAAGTTGGATGGGACAGAGAAGCTGCTCACTGGCCTGTCCATTTGTGAGGAGCAGTCAATCCCTTCCTACTAGAGAAGTCCAGTCCCCTTTCCTGCAGGCAGGTTCTTCTAACACAGCCCTTCTTGAGGTAGATGTGTGGAGATTCCTGCCTTGGGTGGGGACGCCCTCCAAGGACACTCCTCAAGGCTGAGCAAAAGAAATCTCCCCATGATCGTTGGTCTGGGTGAGTTACATCAGATCTCTACGTGATAATTCTTTCTTTTGGCTAGCTTTAATATAATTGTTTCAATAATTGCTTCAATCCTATCTTATGCCCGGATCAACCCTCAGCACAGCCAAGGCCACAACCCTTCCTGCTCTACAGGGGCAAAGGAGTGGTGGGTTCAGTGGTGTGCAGACAGAGGACAGCAGAGAAGAACCCTGGGAGTGCTTGAAGAGTCACTTCAGAGAGGGTGGATGGTTTTGTCGTAGCAGAAAAGAGCACTGGAAAGAAAGAATTAATGGCAAGTGCAGCTGGGGAGGTCCAGGCTGGAAACAAGGAGAAAGAAATTTCACTCAAAGGGCAGTGCTGTGGTGTAAGACATCACCCAGGAGGAGTCTGGGTGAGCCCCAGGCTTTGTGTGTGCAGGAAGAGCCAGGGAGGACACAGAGATGTCAGTGCAGGAAGGTGCCAGCCAGGTGGGGCAGCCGGGGGGATGACGACAGCCTGCAGGGAAAGGGGCAGGGCATGGACACCGTAGGACAGCCTGGGCTGGAGAGGAGTGTTGCTGGTGTATTTTGGTGCTGAAAAAAAATCTCCAGGAGCAGTTAATTAGGGGTGAGATAAGAAAGGGTTTATTTGCCAAGGCAAGATGTTATAGGACGCGCACAGGCCGTGCCTGAGAGGTTACATTTTATAATGTCATCCATCCAATCCCAGATGTGCCCACCCTGTGGCCTTTACTCTGGTCCGCCTCCTTGAAATGAGTCTGGGGTGTATTTTGGGACCCCCCCTTCCTTATCTTCATCATCATCAGAGCACAAAGGGTACATAGTTACCTAATTCCTGATCTATTCTGTGGTTTAGGCCCAGATATACTGTTCTGTCAACTGTCTAGGCCTTGCCTTGACAAAAGACTAAACACTTCTGCTGTATTCAGAAAAAGGATTGATATGGGGAGCATAGAATGGGGTAAGAGGGTTGAGGAATGTATAAACAAGGGTGCTAGAGAGAGGGAAAGGGACAAGGGACAAGGGGGGGAGGAAGGTTGCTGCTTTTAAAACTTACTTACAAAACTTACAAGTCTTACAAATATTAGAAAAATAAAAAACCATTAGGGGCTTAAGGCATCAGGAGACAGGAATGGGGAGAAGCTGAAAGGCCCTGACAGAGCCACCTTCTGCAGGCCTTTGGCCAGGGCTGCTGTCTGTGCCCCTGATGCCAGGAGGAGGGGAGTGGCCCTTGCAGCCCTGGGGCCTCATGGCCTCCTTGTCCCTGCTCAGCAGCCTGGCAGGTGCCACCCCATGGTCCTGCCCTTGGCATTGCACATCCCACATCCCAGTGCCCCAGGAAGAGCCCTGAGGAATGAGGCAGGGACAGCATCTGCCTTCTCAGGGGCTGGGGGTCAGGGCTTGGCCCATTGGATTAAGGAAACACATCCAGGTTTCCTCAGCATCAGAGCCACCTTTCCCTTGCTTGTCCATCCTTGTCATCACTGTCTGCACTTTTCTGCTCTAACTGGAACCTGGGGACACGTTCTCAGTTGTGTCCCTCAGTGAGACTCATTAGCACTGCAAGAAACTTCAGTGTTTCAATCTCACTTTGACTTCCTGAGAAGTTGTTTGAACTTCCTCTCAGGGACTGAGTCTCATGTAAACAACATCAAACTCCCTTGAGGGTCATTAAATGCCTGGGGCTGTTGCTGTGCTGCTCAGCTGGGCTGGGCTTCTGGCACACAGGGAGCTCCTGGCAAGCAAGAAGAGCTTCAAAGAGACAGCTCTGCTGGTGAGCAGCTCCTCTGCACAGCCCAGCAGGGCTGAGGGCACTGCCTGCAGCACCAGGGGCAGGGGAGTGAGACAGAGAGAAGTTAAAGGCTGTCAGACGTAGAATGATGCTGAGACCTCACTGGGGGAGAATTTTAACAGATCTTGGCACAGGAAGTCTGTTCATGCAGGGCAATGGGACTGCAGCTTTTGGAGGCATCTGGGAAAGCTGGCACTGCCCACCAACTACAGATTCTGCAAGTGCAACTCTGAGACTATCTGGAGTGCAGAGGAGGAGGACATGCTCAGAGCTTCAGCTCCCTCTCAGAATATTTCCAAGACAAAGATTTTTATAAGATTAAAGAAATTTCCTGAGATTGTGTTTCCAGTTTCCTACTCATGAGGAATGGGAGGGATAAATCATTAAGAAAGTATTAATTTTGACAAGTCCCTGAGACATCTGAACTGTGAGTGCTCAGTAGGTCTGTCTGAGCTTCCTAATGTGCTTTCAGCCACTGCTCTACCTGTGGGTAGCACCAGCATCACCTCTGCTAGACCCATCAGGACTAGTCTGAGATGTCCTTTTTGCACCTGCAAACGGAATATGACCCCTACCAGTGCAGCCTGTGGTGCTGGGGAAGGAGCTGAGTCTGCTTAAATCAAATGCCATCATAAGGACACTTGGCTGTCTCCCTGAGGTTTCCTTCCAAGCTGTGAATTTCCCTCCAGGTTGGAAACCTGTCCCTAAACATCTCCTTGTTATGTGAAACCCCAATATAGAAGCACAGTGATGCTAAAACAGTGAAAATGCTGTTCAGGAGGGACCCAGCACTGGAGCTGAAAGAAGATCTCCGAGGAAATCAAAAGGCTGTCTGTGTGTGACATGGGGAGTGTCTGTAGAATACAGCTTTGACTTTGTTTAGATAAGTCCACACTAACTGGCCTCTTATTGTCTTCTTCTCCTGTGTTGGAAACAAACACCCAGAGGCAGCAAATGTCCAACAGCAGCTCCATGCCCCAGTTCCTCCTCCTGGCATTCGCAGACAGGCGGGAGCTGCAGCTCCTGCACTTCTGGCTCTTCCTGGCCATCTCCCTGGCTGCCCTCCTGGCCAACGGCCTCATCCTCAGCGCCGTAGCCTGTGACCACCACCTGCACACCCCCATGGGCTTCTTCCTGCTCAACCTCTCCCTCACAGACCTGGGCTGCATCTGCACCACTGTCCCCAAAGCCATGCACAATTCCCTCTGGGACACCACAACCATCTCCTACATGGGATGTGCTGCACAGCTCTTTTTCTTTTATTTCTTCATGTCAGCAGAGTTTTCCCTCCTCACCATCATGTGCTACGACCGCTACGTTGCCATCTGCAAACCCCTGCACTACGGGACCCTCCTGGGCAGCAGAGCTTGTGCCCACATGGCAGCAGCTGCCTGGGCCACTGGGTTTCTCAATTCTCTGCTGCACACAGCCAATACATTTTCCCTGCCCCTGTGCCAGGGCAATGCTCTGGGCCAGTTCTTCTGTGAAATCCCTGCCATCCTCAAGCTCTCCTGCTCACACTCCGGCTACCTCAGGGAACTCGGGCTCATTGGGGTTAGTGTCTGTTTAGTATTTGGTTGTTTCATTTTCATTGTTTTCTCCTATGTGCAGATCTTCAGGGCTGTGCTGAGGATCCCCTCTCAGCAGGGACGGCACAAAGCCTTTTCCACCTGCCTCCCTCACCTGGTCGTGGTCTCTCTGTTTGTCAGCACTGGTGCATTTTCCGACCTGAAGCCCCCCTCCATCTCCTCCCCATCCCTGGACCTGGTGGTGGCAGTTCTGTACTCAGTGGTTCCTCCAGCACTGAACCCCCTCATCTACAGCCTCAGGAACCAGGAGCTCAGGGATGCCATAAGGAAAATGATGACTGGATGCTTTTCAAGAGCAATAACCTGCCTCTTTTCTTCTGTACAACACTCATTGTGTAACCCTTTACTGGCCCAGCCTGCTTTTTAAAGCTTTTGAGAGTGGTGATGGGGGCCGTTTCCTACATTTTTTCCTCTTTAAATGTTGTTAACACAGAAATTTATTCTTCATCTCATACCTAATTTACTCTCTAACTCTTTGTTTTGACTCACAATTGTGTAAATGAGGAATCATTCTCTGTGTGCATTTAAAGAAAATAAAAGTTTCTGCAGCAATTTCTTTGTCAAACATCCTGCCTTTGTTATTCTGTACATAAGGAATCACAATCTCTGAGTAGAATAAAGGACTTGAATTTTTTTTTCCAGATTCTCCCTCCAACAACTTCCCTAAAGCTGGAGGGCAGTGTCTGTGTGCAGAGGAGAAGGGATAAAGAGTCCTGGTACAGGAGCACTGCCAGGGAGCAGCAGCTCTTGGCCTTTTCAGGGATGCTCTTTTCCCACTGCCTCCCTCTCCTTTCTGCTCCTTGCCCAAGGCCTGAGTGCTCTGGCAGCTCAGTCCCTGCTCTGTGTCAGTCCTGTGACCATGGGCAGGGACAGGCCCTGGGCACTGCTGGGACTGAGCTGGGCTCCTTGACATCATTTCCATCAGGAAAGGGGATCCCCCTGGGCAGTTCCTGAAGACTTTGTTCTTTTTGAAAGGTTGGTGTAAAGAACAAGGCCAAGGAATAGACTCTGCAAAGTCTCATTGCTTTGTTTGTTTCCCCATTCAGTCCCTGCAGTGAGAGAAGCGACTCACTGGGGTACTTGAGGGACTGAGGGCTGGGTCAGATGTTCTGTGCTGGTGGCCAGTGGCAAATGGTCTCCAAGTCACCTGCCTGGGGCTCTGCAGCTTGTGAGGGCTCTGATGGCAGGTGAGGACTTGTCTGTAGGAACTCAGGAAGTGCAGGAGAGCACAGAGGATCTGCAGGGACAGCCCGTCCCATCCAGTCAGCAGGGAATGGAGCCCTGGAGCAGAATCCTGCCCAGGGTGGAGTTACCAGAGATCAAGTACTAAATGTGCCTGTGAACTGGTAAAGGAGAGTTCTGCAACCCCAGGGGATGCAGCAGGAACAGAGAAAGGACTCTGGCCAGTGACTCGTCTCACCCACAGTGAACTCCCCTTGTGCCTCCCCAGTTCAGGGAGGGCTGTACCAGAGCCAGGGGTGGGCTTTCCAGGAGGGTGTCCTGAAGAACTCTCCAGCCCACAGGCTGCATGGAGTGGAGCCCTGCCCTGCCCTTTGTGCCATTGGAAACAGCCCATGGCCCAGCCCAGCCTTGTTCTTGGCTACTGAGCCTCCCAGGAATATGGCAGGGGTGGAGAGGAGAGATCCCCATCCTGCTGGGTCTGCTCCCCACCCTGACCAGCATGGCCAGTGCAGGCTCAGCCCAGGGTGCCACAGCCCCTCCCTGTGCAGAGCAGCACCTCCAGCTCAGGGCCCTGCAGGGATCCCAGGCTGGGATCTGCAAGTGGCCAAGGCAGCCTGGACACACTGACCTGGGCAAAGGGATGTCCCTGCAGAAGAGCAAGGCAGCATTTCTGGGCCTGCAGAGAGGAATCCCTGACACAGAGAAACCTCTTTCTGCAGCCCCCCTGGGGACAGGCTGCTCTGTCCCTGGGCCAGGACTCTGGGCTGGGCTGGGCAGAGGGGCTGGCACTGAGGGGCACAGTCAGGCTGTGCTGGGCATCTCCTGGAGGTGACACCAGGGCTCCTGCAGTTTCCCTGACCTCCATTTCCTCCTGCCATGCTGAGTGTCCAGCCCCTGAGCTGATGGGGATGCTGAGACTCCTCTCTGTGCCCCAGGAGCTGCTGTGCCCTTCAGAGGGGCTGGGGCTGTGGGGGGAGTGCCCAGA
Source organism: Pipra filicauda (assembly GCF_003945595.2). Classification (NCBI taxonomy): domain Eukaryota; kingdom Metazoa; phylum Chordata; class Aves; order Passeriformes; family Pipridae; genus Pipra; species Pipra filicauda. The sequence goes on along the minus strand of NW_024105162.1, from coordinate 14,088 downwards.
GCTCTGCAGCACCCTGGGCTGGGCACTGCTGTGGGGCCAGACCAGACTGGGCTGCTCCACCCGTTGACCTCTATAATGAAATCACTTCTAATTTTCTCCTGAAGAACCATGAGAATATGTGTTGTGTCCTGAGCACTCCTCTGGAACTGTGGGATAATAGAAAAGGTTTTGGTGTCAGGGATATTGAGAAGGCTGGGCAGTGTCACTGGGAGACCTCTCCCAAACCCTTGGAAAGGCCAGAGCCATCCCAGAGCTTCCTGGGGCCTTGGCAAAGGCAGACATGGAACCAGTCTGCAAACAGGGCAGCAAGGAGGGTTGGCAGAGTTCCAGACTGCTCAGGCTCAGCAGGGAAGGGGATAGGGCAAGTCCTCCTGCAGCCATTGCCAGGCATGGAAGGACAAGGCAGGGATTGCAGAACCCCTGTGGGAGGGAAAAGAAGGGGATGTTGTGTGCCCAGACTTTATCAAGGCCCTTGACATGGTCTCCTGTGGTCTCCTTAGAGCCAGACTGGTGACAGCTGGACTGGACAAGTGAAACATGTGGTGGGTGGGAAGTTGAATGACTGATGAGGGTCAAAAGTCATGGCACAAATTCCTCTTGGCAGCAACTCCCAGGTGACATCCATCAGGGACCAGCCCTTGACCATTCCTATGGAACATCTTTATTATGTCTCTGGATGATGGGATGAAATGCACTTTCCACTCCTTTGTGGATGATGCCAAGTTGCAGCGAGTCTGTGAGAAACCTCCTCTAGTTAATGGTGACTTGGACAAAAAATGTGGTCAAGATGACTGAGTTGGATAAACTTGTCCTGCCATCAGGTGCCCAGCAAGGCCCAAGACAATGAAGAAAAAACTCATGGGTCAGAGGAAAGGAAAATCAAAAGGAGGGAAAAAGACCAAACACAACCAAACCAAACCCAAACAAACACAGAATGACAGAATATGCTGAGTTGGAAGGGACCCACAAGGATCATCCAGTCCAACCCAACTCTTCCATTGCCATCTGCCCCCACCCCAGCAGGCTCTGGAGCAAAGCACGGCTGAGGTCCAGCACAGCTCTGCTCTGACACAAAGAACCTGCAGTCAGGGACAGGAAGAGGACAAAGTCTTGTTTAACCAGCCTGAGGAATAATGGGATCAATGACCTCCTGTATTCCTGGGCACTTGAATGACCCTGTGGATCAGGTTTGGTAGCAATGAGGGGGCTGCAGGTTTCCCTTAGGGAAGAGGAGATCAAGAGTTGACTCTGTGTCAGAGAGAGCCAGTTTCAGGTGGCTCCAAAATGGACCAGCCAGTGCCCAAAGCTGAGCCAAAAAACAATTCCAGAGGCACCTCTATGATAACCCTTTGGAGAAAGGATAAAATCCAGGGTGCTGGGACCCAGAGAGGAGTGAGAGAAATGGGGGAGAAACAACCCTGCAGGCACCAAGGGGAGTGGAGAAGAAGGAGGGGTGAGAGAGCCTTGGTGGGCACCTGGCAGCCAAAAGCCAACCCCCAGCTCTGAGAGCCACAGCTGAGCCCAGCACAGAAGCTCCTTTAGGTCTGGAGGTTCTTTGCAGCAGCTTCTTAGCAGAGCTGCCAGCTGGGCCATCAAAGGGGATGCTCAGCTGGGTCTGAAACCTGTGTGATCCCTGTCAGCCTTGGCTCTGTAGGAAAGAACTATAGAATCCGAAATGGTTTGAATCAGATGGGACCTTTATACACCAACTAGTCCAATCCCCCTACAATGAACAGGTTCACGTTCAACTAGATCAGGTTGCTCACAGCCCTTTCTAACCCAACCTTGAATGTTTCCAAGGGTGGGGCATCTTTGACCTCTCTGGGCAACCTGTGCCAGTGTTTCACCACCCTCAGTGTAAAAAATTTCTTCCTCATATCTAGTTCAAATCTGCTCTTTTTTAGTTGAAAACCATTATCACTTGTCTTATTACAACGAACTCTGTCCCCATCCTTCTTATACGTATGATCTCAGGAGCTCCTGACAAGCCTTGACCAAAGCAGGTGAGCAATGAAGTGTCCCTGGACTGGACCAAGTGCTGCTGGATGATCAATGTGGGAACAATTTGGAGTGGAACATTTGGGGAACATAGGATAATCAGTCATCCCATGGAAGCCTTGGAATATTCCCTACCTGAATCAGAACCCAAATGGAACAGTTTGGATACAATTCCCAAATATTTGGGAAACTCCAGTCATTCCTGATGGAAATTCAGGATGGAAATTCCACCAGGATGGAAATTCAGCAGATCACTAAAGCCAGTCCCCTTGTGAGCCCACAACCAGCAGTGCTGAGGGAGGCCCTGGCAGCTCCCCAGCACCTCCCTCTCAGTGGGACACCTCTGGCAGCCTCTCCCAGCTCAGGAACCCTCCAGTTTCCAACACTCCAAAGACCCTCGCTGGTGCCCAGGACAATTCTGATCCCCCTCAACAAACACTCCTCCAGCTGGGACCCTGGTCTGTTGGGAAACACAAAGGGATTTGGGGGAGTGTTTCCCTGACAACAAGGAGAATTTGGGAGAGGGACCTTTCCACACCCAGCTCTTGATGCGTCCACACATCTCTGCCTGGGTGTGGGTGTGAATTGACAGTGGTGGGAATGTTGTTATTGTGAATCTCTAATTCAGTCACTGTTAAAATTGTAGCAAATGCTATTGAACCAGTTGATAATTGTTCAATTGGTGAATAATTAAATGCTACTAATCTCTTTTGCCCCCTTATCTCTGGATCCAAATCCTTTCCGCCCTGACCCTCTTGCATCCCAAGGCTTTGTGTAAATCATTCCCTTTCATAAAAATATATATATTTTTCGTGACGTCCACTTTAAAATATTCCTCCTTAGCTAAACTACAAAACAACTCTAATTAGTTGTTTATGTCTTGAAGACATAAAGACAATGAAAGGAAGGGAAATTATTTGTTTTTCCGTGTTTTAATGGGCCCTACGGTGTGTTTGGAGTTGCATCAGCTGTCAGTCCAAGATGGGCCATGTCAGAACTGGTGAGGTTGGGGGGTGAGGAGCAAGGTTGATCATACAGGGTCAGTGTGGATCTCCTGAGGAGACACTCAGCATCAAGATCACTTGGAAAACACCTCTATCACCTCTTCTCTGAACTAAAAAATATCCATAATTGAATTAAAAGAAAAAAAAGTACAAATTTTGAAGACTTGTTTTGAAATTGCCTTGAAGACAATTAAAGGAAGACAAAGAGATCCTGAGGGATTTCTGGAATTTAATGAGCCCCACGGTGTGTTTGCAGCCCAGCCCATGATCCTGAGGTGCTGAGAGAAGATTGAAGCAGCTGCTGAAGAAGTCAGAAGCCAAAGTCCAAGTGCCTTGAAGCATTGCTGGGCCCCACTGAGGGCAGGCACTGCCAAAGCCTCCCCAGGGACTCCTTGGAGCAGCTCCTTGGAGGCCAGGAGTGCAGGCAGACAAAGGCTCTGGGCAGGCCCCTGCAATGCTGAGCAAAGCCTGCCTTGGTTTTGTGGAGCACAAAGGCCAAGGGCTGAGCCCCAGGCCCTGGCCCAGCAGATCCTGTCCCTCCCGGCTGGCTCAGGGCTGGAACACAAAGCCATGGGCTGATCCTGACTCCCTCTGGGTGACCTCTTGCAGCACAAGGGTCCCCATTGAGTGACATTTCTTTTTCTTTCCCTTCAATCTGCACCTTCCATGCTACTCTTTGTGGAGATTTCATTCTATTTCCAATATGGAGAAAAGCTCCATCCTGTCAGATCTCCTCTAGACCCTCTCCAGTTCTTCCTCATTCCTCCAGAATGGGGAACCTCACAGACAGACAGACCAGTCCAGATGTGGTGACCCCAGGGCTGAGTCCAGGGGGGTGACAACTCCCTTGTCTGGGTGCCCACACTCCCCCCAAGGCAGCCCCATTTGCAGTTGGCCTTAAATCAAGGGGCCATTCTGATTCTTTGTAATGTCACGGAATCAAGTGGCACCGTGACACTGCAGGGCCTCGTGGAACCAAAGGAATGCAGGGACACTGTGGAATCTCATGGAACCAAGGGACCATTGTGACATGTGGGGTCTCATGGAACAAAAGGAACCCTGAGACATCTCAGAACCTCCTGGAACCAAGGGGCCACTGTGCCTCCCCAGAACTCCATGGAATCAAGCAGAGCCGCTGCCTCCCCCCCGCCGCCGCACGGACCGGAGTCGCCGGCTCTGCCCCGCTTGGACACCTCTGGAGTCAGTGTGTTCTTGGGCAGCACAACTGATCTCAGACCAGAGAGTTTCCCACATTTGCTTTGCCCCCTCTTTCCCCTGGTTTTGTTCTTTGTTCTTTGTTCATTCAGGAGGAAAAGGGGGAAGGGAGGCACATGTTGATCCCTGTTCTCACCTGTTTACAAAAGGGAGTTGGGGCAGGAGCAGAGAGAGGAGACAATTTGAACTCTTCTGTTGGTATTGCTGGTTTCGCTGTTATATTTCTTGTCACTCAGCTCTTATTTTTTTCACTTATACCTCCTTGTATTTTGTCTCCCTGTAGTGGTGGGGAATAAAAGGGGAGTGAGTTATTTTATTGGAGATCCCACCGCAATATGTGTTTTTAAACCTGGACAGGTTGCTCAAGGGCTCCCTAAAGTTTGGCATCATTCACAAAGGACTTGAAAATCCATTTTGTCCCATTGTACAGAGAGATAATAAAGATGTTCTACAGTGGTGTTCAAGGGCTGGTCACTGAGGGATTTCACCAGGAAGTTGCTGCCAAGAGGACTTTGTACCATGGATTTTATTTGACCCTCTTCATTCAGCCAGCTTCCCACCCACCACATCTTCCACATCTTCAGTCCAGCTCTCACCAGTCTGGCCATAAAGAGACCACAGCAGACCATGTCAAGGGCCTTGATAAAGTCTGGGCACACAACATCCTCTTCTATTCCCTCCCACAGGGGTTCTGCAATCCCTGCCTTGTCCTTCCCATGCCTGGCAATGGCTGCAGGAGGACTTGCCCTATCCCCTTCCCTGCTGAGCCTGAGCAGTCTGGAACTCTCCCAACCCTCCTTGCTGCCCTGTTTGCAGACTGGTTCCATGTCTGCCTTTGCCAAGGCCCCAGGAAGCTCTGGGATGGCTCTGGCCTTTCCAAGGGTTTGGGAGAGGTCTCCCAGTGACACTGCCCAGCCTTCTCAATAGCCCTGACACCAAAACCTTTGCAGTATCTCACACTTCCAGAGGAGTGCCCAGGACACAACACAGGTTGTCCTGGTGGTTCTGGAGAATGAGAAGGGATTTTTTCCTAGAGACCAACCCCTCCACATGGATTTGAGTGCAGCTGAAAGGTTCCCTCAGCATTTTCCCCGGTGCCTCCCTGCCCTGAAGGTTTCTGGCCCTCAGGCTGGAGCTGAGGGGGTTGGGCAGGTGCCTGAGGAGGGGGTAGAACAAGGGCTGTGTCCAACTGTGCCAGGAGGGCTGTGCTGGGCAAGGATGAGGAGGCTGCAGAAAACAGTGGCACTGGGGAGGGGAGAGGAGCAGCTGGAGAGACCTTGTGCCTGCCCACGCTGGGCAGGAGCTGCCCCAGGATGGCAGCTCTGAAGCACTCACAGGATGTCCCTGTGAACAGGAGGGGAAGACTGGATCTGAAAATGGAACCTGGAAAGCAGAGAGCAGGAGTGTCATGGTGTCACTGCAGGAGAGTTCCAGCCCTGGAGCAAGGTGACAGAAGAAGTGACCCAGTCCATGCAGTGGCCTCAGAAGATCCCAGAGCATCCTGGAGATGCTGGAAGGGAGCCCAGCTCTGCTTCACAAGTTCCCAGGGCCTGTCCCTGCCTGTGCTCCAAGGGCTTCCACCCCCCAGGACTGTGCTCAGAGAGCACTCAGGCCTTACCCAGAGAAAGGGGCTCAGGAGGACAGTGTGGAAGTGGCAAGAGAGCAGCTCTGCAAAGACCAAGCCCTGCTGCTCCCTGGCAGTGCTGCTGGGCTGGGATTATTAGGAACATCTAAGAAGAAGGGTCTTGGACAAAGAAGGCACTGCAGGGTCTTTTATTTGTTTAAATATTTAGAGAGCACAATTCATCATTTATACAGTCTCAGTGTCAAAATCAAAAGATGGACACTAAATTAGAAGGCAGATGCATAATAATATTTAATTGCAGAGAAAATTATTACAAGAAGAATGTGATGACCTGCAAGAAAAACCTGAGCAGGAAAGCTGGGCCATTAAGGAGTCCCATTCTGAATGCTACACACCAGAAACCTGGCACTTTATTGCTCCTGAAAAGCATCCAGTCATCATTTTTCTCAGGGCATCCTTGAGCTCCTGGTTCCTGAGGCTGTAGATGAGGGGGTTCAGTGCTGGAGGTAATATTGAGTACAGAACTGACACAATCAGATCTAGGGATGGGGAGGAGATGGAGGGGGGCTTCAGGTAGGCAAATGGGCCAGTGCTGACAAACAGGGAGAGCACGGCCAGGTGAGGGAGGCACATGGAAAAGGCTTTGTGCTGTCCCTGCTGAGAGGGGATCCTCAGCACAGCCCTGAAGATCTGCATATAGGAGAAAACAATGAAAATGAAACAACCAAATACTAAAGAGATGGAAAACAAGAGAAGCCTGAGTTCCCTGATGTAAGAGTGTGAGCAGGAGAGCTTGAGGATGTGTGGGATTTCACAGAAGAACTGGCCCAGGGCATTGCCCTGGCACAGGGGCAGGGAAAATGTATTGGCTGTGTGCAGCAGAGCATTGAGAAACCCAGTGGCCCAGGCAGCTGCTGCCATGTGGGCACAAGCTCTGCTGCCCAGGAGGGTCCCGTAGTGCAGGGGTTTGCAGATGGCAACGTAGCGGTCGTAGCACATGATGGTGAGGAGGGAAAACTCTGCTGAAATGAAAAAGAAAAGTAAAAAGACCTGTGCAGCACATCCCATGTAGGAAATGGTTCTTGCGTCCCAGAGGGAATTGTGCATGGCTTTGGGGACAGTGGTGCAGATGCAGCCCAGGTCTGTGAGGGAGAGGTTGAGCAGGAAGAAGTACCTGGGGGTGTGCAGGTGGTGGTCACAGGCTACGGCGCTGAGGATGAGGCCGTTGGCCAGGAGGGCAGCCAGGGAGATGGCCAGGAAGAGCCAGAAGTGCAGGAGCTGCAGCTCCCTCCTGTCTGCGAATGCCAGGAGGAGGAACTGGGGCATGGAGCTGCTGTTGGACATTTGTTGCCTCTGGACATGGGGACCTGTTCAAGAAGGAAAGGACAGTGACTGTGCAGGGCAGACTTCTCTGGGAAAAGCCCTTTCTCAGAGGCCCATCCCTGCTCCTCAACACCTCCCCCTTGACCGTGTCCAGGTGTCCTTCCTTCCCCTGGTTGCTGGAGCCCTGATTGCTGCTGGCCAAGTGTTCTGTGAGCAGCAGGACCTCAGCCTGCAGGACACTGGGCAGTCAGCCCTGCTCCCCCCAGTCAGTGCACAGGAACAGTGAGGGCAGGGCCAGTGCTGGGGGGTGAACTTTGACAAAGAATCTGCTCCTAAGGCACAGCAGCTTGTCAGCTACAGCACTGCCAGGGTGCAGGCAGGGGGATGGCAGAAGGCAGAGGCGCGATTTTCTTCTTCCCTCCCTTTTTTCTTTTTTTTTTTTCTTTTTCTGCAGAGGGAGAGATTCTGCTGCACTCCAGGAGAACAGAGAGGTCTGTGAGGCAGGAGGATTGTCTGAGGCCTAGTGCAGAGTGAGGGGAGCTGCTCTGTCCCTCTGTCCTGTGCCAGCTGCCCTGCACTGGCACCTTTCTGAGACACAGCTCAAAGTTACACTCCTGTGTTCCCCTGGAGAGCAGAGGGACCTATGGCAGAGAAATTGGCTCCCCCTTTCCCAAAGTCAGGGAGAGTCAGCTCATTCCCAGCCTCCCAGAGCCCAGAGCCCCCCGGGACACAGAGAGCTGGGACACCTCCTTGCTGTGCTCAGCCCTGCACAGGAGGAGCCCCAGGGGCTGGGCCTGACTCTGCAGCTCAACCTGCCATTCCCAGAGAGCCTGTCAGCAATAGCAGGAGCACCTGAGCAAGGCAAGGAGAGAGACAGCCGGGCCCTGAGGAAAGGCTTTCCCTTCCCAGCCCTGCACAGCCCCTCCCAGACAGCCCCAGGGCAGGACAGTCCCCTCAGGCCCTGCTCAGCAGCAAATGGGCACAGGGCAGCAGAGATGCCCTCCATCCCTCCTGCTGCTCTGCCTGCCCAGGAGGTGCCTGAGGGCCCAGAGCCCCCGGGCTGAGGGCTGTGCTGGCTGGGAGGGGACACAAGAGCTGTGCTGCTCAGGGAAGGGGTCTGCACTGCAGGGCAGGGCCGGGAGGTGCCACATCTGCCCTGCAGCAGGGCTGCCCTCAGCATTCCCTCCCTCCCTGCCCATGTCTCTGCTGCCTGGAGCTGTCCCAGCTGGGAGCTGGTCCTTGGGCCCCGTGGTCCTTCCCTGCCAGTGCTCCCAGAGCCCAGCTCAGCCCCTGAATGCACAGCTCAGCCCTGCAGCTGCTTGGGCTGTGCAGGGATTAAAGAAGAGCTCAGCCCAAGCCTGGGGACAGTGGGAAGGTGCTGCTGGCTGGATCTGGAGGCTGGTGAGGGTGAGGGCACTGGCTGAGGTTCTCAGGAAACATCAGCACAATGGTTTAAGTCTCAGCCCCTGCTCTTAACTGTCCAGCTGAGTTTCCATTCCTACCAGGTTGAAAGAAAAGTAGAAGCACAGATTGATGAAAGCAGAGACTCAAGCAGGAAAGTCTGGCCCTGAAGGTGCTCATGAAAAGTTGCATCCAAATGCCCTGGCCATGAGCTGGAGCTCCGAGCAGCCCTTGCCCAACCAGTACCCTCTCAACAACAGAAGAAACCTGTCCTGCCCTGCCAAGAGTCACTCCTTCCACCCACAGCTTCTCTCCACAGTCCTGTGGGAGCTCCCCAGGAAGAGTGAGAGGTGACCCCAGCAGTGACAGATCCCCTGCCCTGGCAAAGAGCCCTCTGGGCTGCAGGACCCTGCTCTGCAGGACAGTCCTGGGCACCCCTGGCTGCACCCCCCCTTCACACCCTGCAGCTGTCCCTGGAAGGAGCCGTCCTGCCCTGTCCCTCTGATGGTGCCACAGAGAAGCCCTGCCCTGGACCTCCTCCTGCTCCTCTGCAACAGAGAAACTGTGGGAGTCCTCCTAAAAGATCCTCCAGGCTGTGAATGTGCCAGTTTTGGCAGATTCCTCCAGGCACACAAGCAACATTGTCCTGCATGCACAGACTTACCATAGAGAGGCTGTGAAAATCTCTCCCCCACTGAAGGTTCAGTGCACTGTCTTTTCAATCCTGATTCCCTTTAACCTTTTCCTGCCTGGCTCCCTTCCCCTCGGTGCTGCAGGCAGTGCCCTCAGCCCTGCTGGGCTGTGCAGAGGAGCTGCTCACCAGCAGAGCTGTCTCTTTGAAGCTCTTCTTGCTTGCCAGGAGCTCCCTGTGTGCCAGGAGCCCGGCCCAGCTCAGCAGCACAGCAACAGCCCCAGGCATTTCATGACCCTCAGGGGGGTTTGTCCTTGTTTACATGAGACTCAGTCCCTGAGAGGAAGTTCAAACAACTTCTCAAGAAGTCAAAATGAGATTGAAACACTGAAGTTTCTTGTAGTGCTAATGAGTCTCACTGAAGGACACAACTGAGAACGTGTCCCCAGGTTCCAGTTAGAGCAGAAAACTGCAGACAGTGATGACAAGGATGGACAAGCAAGGGAAAGGTGGCTCTGATGCTGAATAAACCTTGACTTGTTTCTTTAATCCAGAGGACCAAGGCCTGACCCTCAGCGCCCAGGAAGGGACATCCTGCCTCATTCCTCAGGGCTTTTCCTGGGGCACTGGGATGTGGGATGTGCAATGCCAAGGGCAGGACCATGGGGTGGCACCTGCCAGGCTGCTGAGCAGGGACAAGGAGGCCGTGAGGCCCCAGGGCTGCAAGGGGCACTCCCCTCCTCCTGGCATCAGGGGCACAGACAGCAGCCATGGCCAAAGGCCTGCAGAAGGTGGCTCTGTCAGGGCCTTTCAGCTTCTCCCCTCCCTGTCTCCTCTCCAGCCCAGGCTGTCCTACGGTGTCCATGCCCTGCCCCTTTCCCTGCAGGCTGTCGTCATCCCCCCGGCTGCCCCACCTGGCTGGCACCTTCCTGCACTGACATCTCTGCGTCCTCCCTGGCTCTTCCTGCACACACAAAGCCTTGGGCTCATCCAGACTTCTCCTGGGTGACGTGTTGCAGCCCAGTGTTTTCCATGGAGTGAAATTCTTTTTTCCTCACGTCCACTCAGGACCTCCCCAGCTGCACTTGGCATTAATTCTTTCTTTCTCATGCTCCTTTCTGCTCTGACAAAAGGATCCACTATCTCTAAATCCTCCCTTCAAGCCCTCTGAGGGCTGTCTTGTGCTGTCCTCAGTCTCCACACCACTGAGACCACAGCTCCTTAGCCCCTCTCTAGTGCTCATGTGCTTGAGACATTTAAAGCCCATCTTGAGAGATCTCTGGACACTCACTAATGTTTTTGCAGATGAAAATATCATGCTCATAGTCTAAGGAAATCACAGTTGCCATGACAACCAGCATGCATTCTCATTGCTATTGTCAGTTACCATGGCAAATAGAATAAATTCTCATTGCCACAGTCAGTTACCATGGCAACCGTAATACATTATCATTGCTATGGTCGGTTCCCATGGCAACCATAATACATTCCCATTGCTACAGTCATTTACTGTGGCAAACAGCATACTTCCCACTGCTATGGTCAGTTACCATTGCAACCATAATACTTCCCACTGGTACAGTCAGTGACCATGGCAACCAGCATACATTCCAATTGCTATGCTCAGTGACCATGGCAACCATCATACATTGCCATTGCTATGGTGAGTTACCATGGAAATCATCATACAGTCGCATTGATATGGTCGGTTACCATGGCAACCATCATACATTCCCACTGCTATGGTCAGTTACCACGGCAAACAGCATATATTCTCATTGCCACGGTCAGTTAAAACAGCAACTACCGTACATTCCCATTGCTAAGGTCAGTTACCATGGCAACCATCAGACATTCCCATTCCTACAGTCAGTTACCGTGGCAACGATCATACTTTCCCACTGGTATGGTTGGTTACCATGGCAACCAGCATACATTCTCATTGCCATGGTAAGTTACCACGGCAACCATCATACATTGCCATTGGTACAGTCAGTTACCATGGTAACCATCATACATTCCCTTTTCTACAGTCAGTTACTACAGCCAACCATCATACTTCACACTGGTACAATCGGTTACCATGGCAACCGTCACACATTCCCATTTCTATGGTCAGTTACCATGACAAACATCACACATTCCCACTGCTACACACAGCTACCATGGCAACCATCACACATTCCCGTTGCTATGGTCAGTTACCATGGCAACCATCATACATTCCCGTTACCACAGTCAGTTACCATGGCAACAAACATACTTCCCACTGCTACAGTCAGTTACCATGGCAACTGGCATACATTACAATTGCCATGGTCATTACCACGGCAACCATCATACATTCCCATTGCTATGGTCAGTTACCATGGCAACCAGCATACATTCCCATTGCTATGGTCGGTTACCATGGCAACCAGCATACATTCCATTGTTACAGTCAGGCACCATGGCAACCATCAGACATTTCCATTGTTATGGGCAGTTACCATGGAAAACAGCATACATTCTCATTGCTAGTCAGTTACCATGGCAACCATCATACTTCCCACAGGTACAGTCAGTTACCAATGGCAACCAGCATATATTCCCGTTGCTACAGTTAGTTACCATGGCAACCATAATACATTCCCATTTCTACTGTCAGTTACCATAGCAAACATCATACATTGCCATTTCCACAGTCAGTTACCCTGGCAACCATCACACAGTCCCATTGCTACTATCAGTTACTATGGCAACCATCATCCAGCCAGGTTGCTGCGGTCAGTCACTATGGAAACCAGCATACAATCCAATTGCTATGGTCGGTTACCATGGAAACCATCATACATTCCCATTCCTACAGTTGGTTACCATGGAAACCATCATACATTCCCATGCTACAGTCAGTTACCAAGGTAATCATCATACATTCCAACTGTTACGGTTGGTTACTATGGCAACCACCATATATTCCCAGTGCTATTGTCGGTTACCATGGTACCCATCACACATTCCCATGGCTGTAGTCGGTTACCATGGCAACCATCCTACATTCCCTTTGCTGTGGTCGGTTACCATGGCAACCATCACACATTCCCATTGCTGTGGTTGGTTACCATGGCAACCATCATACGGTCCACTGCTACAATCAGTTGCCATGGTAACCATCATACAGCCACGTTGCTATGATCGGTTAGCATGGCAACCATGTGAATTCCCATTTCTGTGGTCAGTTATCATGGCAACCATCATACCGTCCCATTGCTATCGTCAGTTACCATGACAACCAGCATACATTCCCATTGCTACAGTCAGTTATCATGGCAATCATCATACTTCCCACTGCTGTGGTCAGTTACTATGGCAACCAGCATGCATTCTCATTCCCACGGTCAGTTACCATAAGAACCACCATACATTCCCATTGCTACAGTAGGTTACCATGGCAACCATCATACATTAGGATTGCTATGGTCAGTTACCATGGAAACCATCATACAGTCACGTTGCTATGATTGTTTACCATGGCAACTAACATACATTCTCATTGCTACGGTCAGTTCCCATGGCAAACATCATACATTCCCGTTGCTACAGTCAGTTACCATGGTAACCAACATACTTCCCACTGGTACAGTCCGTTACCATGGCAACCACAAAACATTGTCATTTCTATGGTCAGTTACTGTGGCAACCATCATACATTCCTGTTGCTACAGTCAGTTACCATGGCAAACGTCATACTTCCAGTTGCTACAGTCAGTTTACCATGGCAACCATGACACATTTCCATTGCTACGGTCAGTTACCGTGGCAATCATCATACTTCCCACTGCTATGGTCAGTTACCATGGTAACCATCATACTTCCCACTGCTACGGCCGTTTACCATTGTAACCAGCATACATTCCCGCTTCTGTGGTCAGTTACTATGACAACCATTATACATTCAAATTGCTACGGTCAGTTACCATGGCAACCATCATATTTCCCTTTCGTACAGTCAGCTACCATGGCAACCATCACACATTTCCATTGCTACGGTCATTTACCACAGCAAGCATCAATCATTCCTGTTGCTACAGTCACCATGGCAAACATCACATATTTCCATTGTAACGGTTTGTTACCATGGCACCATCACAGATTCGCATTGCTATGCTCGGTTACCATGGCAACCATCATAAAGTCACATTCCTATGGTCAGTTACCATGGTAACCGGAATACATGCCTGTTGTTACAGTCAGTTACCATGGCAACCGGAATACATTCCCAGTGCTATGGTCGGTTACCATGGCAACCATCATGAAATCACATTCCTATGGTCAGTTACCATGGCAACCGGAATACATGCCTGTTGTTACAGTCAGTTACCATGGCAACTGCAATACATTCCCAGTGCTATGGTCGGTTACCATGGCAACCAGCATAGATTTCTGTTGTTACAGTCAGTTACCATGGCAACCATCAGACATTTCCATTGCTATGGGCAGTTATCATGGCAACCAACATACATGCCTGTTGCTATGGTGGGTTACCATGGCAACCAGCATACATTCCCATTACTACAGTCAGTTTCTATGGGAACCTCTTGGTTCCTCTTGAACAGAAGCAGATGCAGATGAGCCTCCCTCTTGTCCACCAACCTTTAGAGCAGCTGTGCTCTAAAGGCCTGTGTGCCAAGGGGTGTCTTGACCAAGACTCTGCAGAAACCTCTGGGACTCTTTGCATCCTGTCGTGGTGCCTTTCCGGTGAATTCCAGGGTTATCAAAGACAACTGGAATGGGATCTTTGTCTCACTCCACAAGGTCAACCAAGCCAGTCTCTTCTCTGACCCTCACCCACAAAAGTTCACCCAATTTCTTCATCCCCTAGAGCAGCTCCACAGGTCCCAGAAGCTCCTTCCCGCTGAGGACACCTCTCTCCTGCTCTTTCTCTCCTGTGT